>NC_079171.1:14817415-15117415 GCF_947568905.1 Ostrea edulis | reverse complement strand
CGAACCTGCACTATGTCAGGAAGCTTTCATGTAAATTTCAACTTTCCTGGCCCATTAGTTTTTGAGAAAAATACTTTTAAAGATTTTCCCGATATATTTGTATGTAAAACTTTGATCCTCCTTGTGTTCCCATCCTACCCCCGGGGAACATGATTTTTACAAACCTAAATCTGCACTATGTCAGGAAATTTTCTACTTTCCTGGCACAGTAGTTTTTGAGAAGAATATTTTTAAAGATTTTCAAGATATATTTGTATGCAAAACTTTGATCCCCCTTGTGGCCCCATCCTACCCCCAGAGGCCATGATGTTAAGAAACGTAATTCTGCACTATGTCAGAAAGCTTTCATGTAAATATCAGCTTTTCTGGCTCAGTGGTTCTTGAGAAAAAGATGTTTAAAGATTTCCCCTATATATCTGTATGTAAAACTTTGATCCCCAATTGTTGCCCCATCCAACTCCCGGGGGCCATGATTTAACCAAACGTGAACCTGCACTATGTCAGGAAGCTTTCATGAAAATCTCAGCTTTTCTGGTCATTGGTTCTTGAGAAGAATCTTTTTAAAGATTTATCATATATATTTGTATGTAAAACTTTGATCCCCTATTATGGCCCCATCCAACCCCCGGGGGCCATGATTTGAACAAACTGGAATCTGCACTATGTCAGGAAGCATTCATGTAAATTTCAGCTTTTCTGGCCCAGTAGTTCTTGAGGAGATTTTCTAAATGACCCCATCCTATGTTTGCATTTTTGTGATTATCTCCCCTTTGAAAGGGACATGGCCCTTCATTTGAAAAAAACTTGAAAGCCCTTCTCCTAAGGATGCATTTGGCCAAGTGTGGTTGAAATTGGCCCAGTGGTTCTGGAGACGAAGTCGAAAATGTAAAAAGTTTACAGACAGACGACGGACAACAGGCGATCAGAAAACCTCACGCGAGCTTTCAGCTCAGGTGAGCTAAAAACGGTTTCCAAGTATTACATATACATGTACAAAGGAAATATTGCATTGTGACGGAATGTATTTTTAGCAATATAAAATATAATCTTATGGATGAAAAGTGAACATAACGAACAGTGATCGATTATATAAGTCCTTTTGGACTTTTGCGAGAAGGGCTGACTTTTATAATCAACGGCCGACTTTGACACGAGGAAAATGTACGGAAACCTTTTCGTGACATATCCGTATACATGGATTTAATGATGAACCGATGCAATATACAGAAATGTTCAAGTTTTCTAAGCATGATAGAGTTGTAACTACAAAACTGATGCATAATGTACACAAGAACCACAAGCGGAAATGCATGATGTGACTTCAATAAATTCACTTAAGTAAATCTTTAACATTTATTCATAGAATGAAATTGGTTGTTTTAGAAGTTGTAATATTTTCACAAGATACGTTACATATAAAATGGACAAACGACAAAAGAGAACACAAAATAATCGGTATTATATGAGATAGTTATTATAAACTGTCAGAAAATATAAAGAGCATCCACTCATTCCATAAATACGTACATTTTCTTCATTTATACGTTTATTCGTTGGTTGTATCGAAGTATGTATCTTCAAAAGCATTTGTATTTACATTTCCTACTGGGGTTTTTCCTGTGATAACCCTTTGAACCTTCAATGATAATTTCATAGACAACATCTTGTAAATCAGCGCGTGTCATGAGGTTAGAACCTAAAGGTGAGAGTATTGAAATTTACATGGAATATCGTGTGTATTTCAAATCGTAAAGAATATATATGCTTTCATTTTTATTTCAAATGTACATATATAAGTAATGAGTGTCAAGCTTGTGGGGTATGTGAGTGATTAACAACATTGGGAAGGGTAATTCATGTATAACGACGAATATTTCATATTGTTAGATTGTCTAAAAGATGGAAATTGAGGCATTTCATGATACTTTGATTCATCTTTCAAATTTAGGCTAAAATTTTGTTGAATTTTCAAAGTGTTTCCATGTGCGTTTGTGTTACACCTTGATAGATTTGTTTTGTATGCTAATACAGAGTTATGATTTTTCGTAATTAATGGAACAGAAGACACTAATTCACTTCTTTAGAATATGCAGATGTAGCTGGGAAAATACAGGTTAGACCAGGGCCGTTATAAAAACCTTCGATTAATGGCTGAAAAAACTCTGCACACGGTTGAGGTCGTAAATCGCTGTATTCTTGTATCGTCGTCTCAAAAATTTAACGTGAAAATTTCTAACATACTTCCCCGCTATACTTGTGTCCAAATACAACTCCATGCATTCATTAAAGCCTCATATAAACCGAAAATTCACACCTTCAATTGATTTCGTTTGTTGATTGATACCCAGTAAATTCGAACCCTACTTCATTCAGAGCTCCAGATAATATTTTACTACAAAGAGTATTTACTCCCTGGTTTTCAAATCAATGAGTAATTCAAAAGTGCATTTTGTTAATTTACTGATTATCTTTGCTCTTTTGCGCAGAAGATGTCACCAGATAAACGACACTTAAATTCTTCCGTTAAACTTTAACTTGAAGTTTATACGAAAAGGCCGCTCCAGCTATTTACGGGGGAAATCCTTTGCAGTTCTTTTTATTAAAACTATTCATTGTCATTGGCGATTTGATATTTATCATTGATGCATTAAATTTGAATATGTCAGACACTCAGTCACATGATTATGATCCAATTCTGCATATCATTCGTCCACGATTGATAATACAAGTTTTTTTTTCGTGCTTTCAACCACACACTAACTCTTTAAGAAAGAAAGTATAAGTAGGCCTATATAATAGTGTTTTCAGTTAACTCTTTCAATTTTTCAAAATTGTGATTGTCATCAAAACGTATTTCATAGCGCTAAATATCATGTATGATCAAGCCCTGGGCTAACCTGAGGATTTTTAATGCTATATAGTCGGTTAAAGAGCTCTTAGCTCATGTTTATTGTTTACCTGTATATAATTCCGACTTTACATAAAAATTATTTACTTACTTACTTAACCTCAATTCATATGAATAGATAATTCATATTTATATCATACTAGTACATGTATCACAAATACGCGGACTAATACGCATTACTTTGGGAGTGTAAAGCCTATTTGCATTCGCTAATGTGTAATTGTAAGCATGATTTTCAACTTAAATGCGTATTTGGTTAAATTTGATGAGTATTTACGCTGATACGCACCTTATCTGGAGCTCTGCTTCATTTCCATACTCGTACTCTTTTCTATGTGACGTATTATCCCCATAAATATGTGTAGGTCTGCGTCCGTCGTCATGATCCGTGCGTTAACAGTTGAACATTTTTAACTTTTTCTTGATAACAACCATTTAAATTCTTTTTGAATTTGTTATGAAGCATCTTTGGGACAAGACTGGATAAAGTAATTTATAATCAATAATCACAGAGAGACTGGAGAAAGCGATTTATGATTAATGGCAGTTACACAATTGTGGGGTCAAGTAACTCACCGAAAAGTACAACAGAAATAATAATAATTTCAGCCTCTATAAGGGTTTATGTTTTCTTCAAACAATATAACATTCAATATATTTTGAAATTTGGTTAACCAACAAATTATAGTAAAAATGTTCCTATGAAGGTAGTACTCTACATCGTCATAATGGATGACTTCCTTTAAAAACATGGATGAAAAAAATCGATATCAGCAATATTAGACTTTTCCTTTTCCATTTAAATACCTAGCCGAGTAGCTCAGTAGGTTAGAATACTGACTACTTAACTGTAGGTCGCAGGTTCAAGTCCAGCAGGGGTTTTAAATTTGTTTTTGATTACCTTCTACTAAAACTGTATTTTTTTTACAAAACAAAGTAAATATAAAAATTTTCAACTTCAAAATATTGTTGTACATATCCTCCACTTTTCATCTACATCAAATTTCTCTGGTGTAGCATACCTCCTTAACTCAGACATTGACAATACAAAACGTATTAAATGCTTGAATGGCGTGACCGACTCGTTAATATTATAAGGACTACTATAGTCAGTAAGTAGATCTTTTATTATGTGACATATGTAATACAACTTTTGTATTTCAGTAAGATACATGTACATGATAATATAATTTTACACCCGGCCCAACGGACCTATTTGTCACTTTAAGCAATTTAACATATTCAACGATGTCTGCACGTGTACAGTCATTTGGATGTATAGTACTATCATAGATAATTGAATTATGTGGCTTTCCTTAAGTATTTTTGTCTGATGTTATAAGAATTATAGATAAATTTTGCAGTTTGTCTTGTGAAATTACAAACAATATTAGTAAATGCAGAGTCATCAATTTGATTTAAATTTACATAAATCCATTTTCATTATATAGAGTTTTTCTTTGTTCTTTATAAAAGGCACACACGAGTAGAAAGTGTTTTTCAGACTCAATTTGATTTAGGTCACACATAGAACACATTCTATCCTCGACTGGTTCTCCTTTATATCGATCTGCAAGGGCAGGATTCCACATCTGAACATGGCCATATTAGATCTTAATGGTTTTGGAATATCCAATGTTACGTATTTTTCTACGCTATAGCATGATTTCAAAATGGTGTAAATTCAGAGTTTTGGAACATGCTGTAAGTCATTCAACCAATCGGTTTCCATGTTTAAACGTATTTTCTCCTCTGTGTGCTGTAAATTACAAAGTGTAGAGTTTTGGTAGATATTTTGAAAGTGTAAAGAGTCCATAATGTTTTTATATGAAAATTTCAGTTAAATTGATTATTTTGCATCCGATTCGAGAGAAACACGTGCTTTGTAAGTCGTTCATTTTCCATGTATATTAGGCGATTCCAAAGGCGTAACATATTTATTTCGTGACGACAGAATGACATAATCCATCCACATGCCCCTTGGACTGCTAACACGATGTACATTATACACTATATGTATGTTATTTATCCCAGAGAGTACATGTATGTCTGGGATTTTTGTTTTCGCCATAAAAAATTATACATGAGTGGAATTATTTAAAGAATTCTAACATTTATTTTCTGATAACCGCTTTGTGGTTTATTTTGTATACACACGACCTCAGTTGCTGGCAAGTACTATCTCATAAATATCTAAACACGGAAACATGAAAACATGACGTATCTTCCTTTTGGGGCGAAAAAAAATTCCCAGATTTGCCTCTGTTTACTATATTATGTAAGATTTCTTCTTTGTTTCCTTTAATTTCAATTTCCTTTGTGAACGTCGAGGATGGCTGGTATGATTGTACTTCTCGTTACAATGTTGGTGAGATTTTACCTAAAAATTTACATTTATATCTGTACCGGAATGAAAATTTAGTCTCTTTGAACGTCAAGTCAATAGATTCAAGTAAAGCTACGCAAGTAATCGTTTTGTCGATGTGCAGTTGGATTTCATGTGAATACTCTCAGAGATGCATTTTCATAGAATAAAATACATATTTATTTTTTGTGCCAATTTTCATTATCAAGAAATTATTTAGGAAATCATCTAATGTTTATCAAATATGAAAGTTGTAATATTTGACATAGCGGTAAAGTGAAACATTTGCGAAAAATGCACATAAAGTAATAGTGTATGAAAAATTGTTGACCGCCCGTTTTGGGCCCGAACTCTGTGATACCATTTACTTTGGCATACACTTTAACACTAGTGAGACAAATTGACATAATACAAAATCATATAACAGGGCAAGTCATCAAATGTTCTTTATGAAAAAAACGAACCTTCAATATATAATCAACTCTGCAATTCTTTATTTGTATTGAATCTTTGGATTTCATAAAGAACTGGATGTTGAAAACGCTTATAAAGATTCTTAAAGGCATTCATTAAATCATAAAAATATGTCGTGACTTGGTACTTGTATTTTCTATGTGTGTAAGCAAATTTGTATTTTAAAGTCATCTTTAGACAAACGATACCTGCATGCATGAGACAAATGAAGACAACAAGTATTGTATAAAATTAAGTGTTAGGATTGTTCAAGTTTAGGATATTATTGGGAACAACATTGTGAAAATGATTAGAAAATATTCTCAAAGAAGGTAAACGCTAGAGAAGAAAGGTGTTTTAACATTCTGGAGCATAAACCGTTCTAGAAAAGAAATTTTAAGAATTCCTTGTAAGTTTATGGTAATATAACCGCGTTTTTTCAAAGGTTATTCCACATGTATCATCTAGATGCGAGTTTGGCCGTCCTTTACCAAACGTCTTTTGTGGGCGTGGTCCTTCCAGACAAAACTGTCCTTCCGGATATACTTGTAACATCGATCCAGCGGACAGGTTCGCAGTTTGTTGTCCTAAAAGGGTAAGTTATTTTATAAATAGCAATATACATATAAAGACCGTGTCGATGAATGTTCCTTTTCATACAACTTCGTTTGTCATTCCTTTAAAGGAAGTTAGCTCCTCAACTTTTGAGCACAACTGCACAGTGTGTTATAACTTTGTATGTACTGGTTCAATACTGATCTCATTGTTCCAAACATGTTATGCATCTATTACTTAACCCTATCAAGTCGAAAAACAATTGTGTCAATTCAACTTTTAAAAGGATTTGGCAGGGACTACATTTTTTGGTGGAAGGATTGTTAAATCAAAATGTTCTAAATTAGCATGATTTTACAGCTTTTTTTATCCAATATATCGTCAATGTTTATATCCCTATACTTGTATTTCAGTTGTATAATTTATGGTACAAGTAGTTGAGGCATGGAACTAATTCAAATGTTGTAATTCAATAATTTGGTTGATATATTTCTCCAAACAGAACCACGAACTTTAAATAGTTTAAAAAGGGTGTTGCACCGAAGCGGGAATTTTCCCTAACCGGAACTCGGTACCAGCACTCGTGACGTAGAACTGACCCTCATCCATATTTATACTCTTATTGCGTATTTGCCATTTAAATACCTGTAGGATTTCACAATACTAAGGACAACCTAAAACATTTTATTTGTCAATACATTACACATGTAGTATAAACAGTAATTTTTAAATCGTGAAAATTAAATTGTTTTTCTTCTTCTGCGGAGTATCAGAAACAATGTACATGTATATGGTTACGTTTTACGAATGTATAAAATATGTAATATTCTATACTACATGTACTATAGTCTAAAAGCTCGTATCTTCTCCACTCAAACTGTTTAGCAGTTACTTACCTTGTTTGACCTTAAAGTTTTTCTTTCAGAGCTTTGCACAGTTCACAACGGGTTTTCGTGAAAAACACCATATTATGCCTTTGTCAACACCTTTCACTCAGAAAAACATACAAGTTCTCGTTAGCAACCGTGACTATTAAAACACAGGTATTGCATGCTGTATTCGGCGTGTTCACAGTGGATTCCATTCACAATCTAAACAGTGTTTGGGTTGGAAGCTTATTTCAAACTCGGCGCATTGTAATAAACAGAGATTTGATCTGAAACATTTATAAAAACTAGAAGTGTGTTTCAATAAAAAAAAAAAATCTAGATGGATAATGTAATATGAAAAAAAATATTGTGCTCGTGAGTGATTCGAACCCGGTCGTTTTCCAAAAAAAAAAAAAAAAAGAAAAAAAGAACACATCTTAACATATTCAATTCGGCGACCTTCTCCACTGAACCACACAGTAGACCATACATTTCGAAGGAAAATTAAGGTACAAGTGAAGTTGAAAATAATATCACTGAAGTCGATTGTATTTTTTGAATTTTACAAAAAATGCCCCCGTGAAACAAATTTCAAAGCGACAGTTTTTTTTAGTGGAAAACTCGAAGCACATGTCCATGCTAAATTGATTTTGTTTCACGGAGGCAGTTTTCCTGAAATTCGGGGATACCCCTCCATTTTAACGCTAAAATCATATAAATCGCTTATTGATTTAAACTCGAATTACTTGGCTAATTTTGTCAATATACGTATTTAAAACTTATTTTCAAGAATGTTTGAATCAACCAGTGCTCGAGGTGGGCTTCGCCATTTTCGCCAATGGCGAATTTGTTTCAAAAATGGCGAAAAAAATTTTAAAGTGGGGAAAATCCCTTTTTGCAATAAATTGTATTTTAAAATTTCCTTTGTCGGTGACACATCGCCTGTTTGTTTCTGCAGTCAAAATCTGTTTATTCAGTCAACGCGTGCGACCGGAAATCTCGCGTCGCTCCAGTGCACACAGAGCTGGTCACGAAGGCCAGATAATAGCCTCAGGTAAGGTATGGCTGCAAAAAAGTCGGTGATTATGTAATAAAGTACACTGGACAGCTATGTAAAGTCTTATTCATTATCGTGTTATCATCTCCACATTAATGTCAATTCTTAACCACAGAACCAACCGGTAATTGAATTGGCCGTATTATTGTGTATAATGCATATACATTAATTGTTTGTTTTTGCGGCCAAGCTCGTTGATTACAAGGTTCTTATTTTGATGTGTTTGATTTTAGTTCGAATATTTCATAAATAATGCGGTCGGTCACCATTGATATGGACATTGCAATTTTGATAAATAATTTTCTTTGAAGTTCGGTGCGCAACAGTTTAAAAATGCTAATCTCATAAGACTATGCACCCCATTCTATTTTGACACTAAACTTGTAGCTTCTGACCCTAGTCAGTCTAAAATTAAAAAATATCTATGTTTGGCTTTACTGTCAACCCCACCTGCTCAAACATCCGATTTTGTCCAAATTGCAAACTCTTCCATACCAAAACGGAAATTTAATAGGGAATGGTTGAGATACGACTCTAAATTGGGCTTGGTGTTTTGTGACATCTGCATTTCGGCCAATGTACACAATGTTTTCACTGAGGGGTGTAGCATCATGAAGTTTATATTTATATAATTTATGATCTGATTTTTGATTTTGATAAATTCTATCAAACAAATCAACTTATTATTATTTCAGAAAGAAGTGTTTAGGTATGGTAGCTGGGTATGATTAAGTAATGTAACTGATTCAAAATGCTAAAATCAGTGTAATGAATAAAATATTATGGAAATAATTGTAAAGCATGAGATTATTTTCGCCGCGCCGCACCCCGAAAAAGTGGCGAAAGGGAATTTTGATCCAGTGGGAGCACTGGAATCAACACGTAAGTTCCAACTGGTTTTATCATACATTTAAATGACGTAACTTTATCGATCTTTCATGCATCGCCTTTAGGGAAATTAACATGAGACGTGCAACACCTTCTTTATTTACCCGAAATTTTGTTTAAAAATCCAGTGTTTTGGCCAATGATTAAATTTTTTAATCTTTATCCTCGCAATGTTTAAAGTTCCATTTTAAATGATAAGACAACACTTTGCAATTCATGTGCAATTTTAGAAATTGACATAACTCCTGCGTTCTTTTAAACTCTCAAATTCTTTATCATGAATTTTTCTGTATATCATGTGAAAAAAGGTCATTCTTTTCAGTTTACTAGTATTATAATCTTTTATATCTGTATTGTTAGAAGATATAAGTATGTACCTATTTCATTATCGTCCACAGGAGCGGCCGATCCTTTTGTGGTTGTGTTAGTACGCATGCGCATGGGTAAATGATAAATCGTCATATCGATTGTGTTGATTAAATAATTTTTATACGCCCGTCATTAGACGGGACGTATTATGTTATGGCGCTGTCCGTGCGTCTGTCTTGCTGGCTGGCTGTCCGGCTGGCTGGCTGTCCGTCCCGGGTCATGTTTTCCGGACTTTTTTCCCCGTAACGGATGCATGTACAACTTTGAAATTTGGTCACAATATCTCCCTCAAGAATTGTAAGAGTGAGTTTGTATTTCAGTTGACCTACTTTAGAGCTATAAGTAGGTCAAACAGTTTTCCGGACTTTTTTTCGTTAAAGATACAGATATTGCCCTGAAATTTACACATAAGCTTCCTTTCAGAGGAATATAAGTTCAGTTTGCATTTCAGCTGGATTGGTCCATCCTTGACCTTCTTTTGGACTAAAAATAAGTCAAAGGCTTCCTCTCAGAGGAATACAAGTTCAGTTTGCATTTCAGTTGGATTGGTCCATCCTTGACCTACGTTTGGACTAAAAATAGGTCAGACAGTTTTCCGAGTTTTTTTCATTATGGATACAGATATTGCCCTGGTAATTAGTCAAAGGCTTCCTATCAGAGGAATACAAGTTCAGTTAACATTTCAGCTGGATTGGTCCACCCTTGACCTACTTTTGGACTAAAAATAGGTCAGACAGTTTCCCGGGATTTTTTTTTCATTATGAATACATATATTGCCCTGATATTTAGTCATCAAACATTTCAACTTAATTGGTGCACCATGACCTACTTAAGGGCTAAAAGTAGATCAAATGGTTTCCTGGACGTTTTATCATCATAAATAGATATTGCACCAACATTTTGTTCCAATCTCACTCCTGGAGAAATACATAATCAGTTCACATGTCAGATGGATTGGTGCGTCATGACCCACTTTAAGGCTTTTCTATTCAGAATGTGTGTTGTATCAATTCAGAGTGCACAATATGCTTCCAGGTTGAATTTCACAGTCCGACGGGCGTATATTGTACCGTTTGTTGATAACATGTTTAAAACTGAAAGTAGATTTTAAAAGTATATAAATATAAGTCTTGATTACTGTCTTCAATACATTTAATTTTTATTCATTATCAAACAAATATTATGAATTTACAATTTTATACGAAGTTTTATGCAACAAATACATATGCTCCTCCGAATGACATGCGAAAAATATAGGAGCAATTCAGTATGAGTTTCCAAATATTAATTGAATAAATGAATTCATAAAAACAAAGGTTGTTTTGATCTGTGCTGCAAATATCTATATATCTATACAAACTGTATTTTGGTTATTACTTTGCTTAAAATGTGCAATGACATGTACAGTATAGCCAGTCCAGCAAATAGTATTGCCATCATAGATCCTAGGTATGCCTTGCCGCTGTATTATCAGATACATTAAGCACATTTCTGAAGCATGTTTGGTTTCTGCTATTTATTGAAAATCAGAATCCGATAATACTCGTGTTTGATTCATTTGTATACCATCATAATGGTACTTGAACACTTTATCAATGAGTTTAGCTTCTTAAATACATATTACCTTATAAGCATGAGTGGGTTTAGGATTTGAAATTAGAGGGTCATGGACAAAAGGGGTCTGTTGTCGCTTTTAGGTCCCCAGTTCCCCCTGATGGGGTGGGGGTTGGGGTTGGGGGTTGGAAAGCCACTGGAACTACCGTGTTTAATTGTGTTGAATCATTACTTTTGTTTCATTAATGAAATCTGGTGTAAAACTGTATATAAATTTCATGTTCACATGTAGCAATCTTATTTTGGAAAGAAAAACCGATAATTTATACATTCATATATTTTTAAAACTCTTGAGTGCTCTTACATATATGATATTGTTTTGATTTTTTATGGGTGAATATTTGAATTGTTTCTTAATTTTGTCTTCATTTTTAAATAGAATATTTCATATTACAATTTAAACTATTTGCGCTGATTTGGTGTTTTGCATGAAAATCATCTTGTGATTTGTGTTTCTTTTTTTGTTTTTGTTTTTGACGCCAACAGACAAATGAAGTTTGATCGAATAAATCATGAGTCAATTTGAAGTGCAAAAAAGATCAAGTTTAAAACACTGTAGTCAATAACAAGCATTATGGTCCCCGTTTTTCTTTTTAATTTCCAAATTCTTCTTAAATATAGAAATCAAAAGTACACTTCCCCAAAAAATTGTCAATACTGGCAAGGCATACCTAGGATCTATGATGCTAATATTATCTGCTGGACTGGCTATACTGTATGTGTCATTGCACATAGCAGATTTTAAGCAAAGTTTTGAACTTCTTTAATGCTGTTTATTTCAGGTCATTCCAGAACCTTTAGCTTCATGTAAGTTTGGAAGTCCTTTACCGAATATCTTTTGTGGGCGTGGTCCTTCCAGACAAAACTGTCCTTCCGGATATACTTGTAACATCGATCCAGCGGACAGGTTCGCAGTTTGCTGTCCTAACAAGGTAAGTTATTTCATAAATAACAATATACCTATAAAGACCCTGTCGATGAATGTTCCTTTTCATACAACTTCCTTTGTCATTCCTTTTAATGTAATTTATTTCAGGTCATTCCAGAATGTAAGGTTGGTCGTCCTTTACCAAATGTCTTTTGTGGGCGTGGTCCCTCAAGACAAAACTGTCCCTGGGGGTATTATTGTAACATCGACCCAGCAGATAAATTTGCAGTCTGTTGTCCGCGCAAGGTAATCAAATTTGGTTTGTTTCCCTTAGATCGCTGGATTGATTTATAAGCGCTTCATTTGTCAAACGCTCGGCATAAGATTAGTTTTGTTGTATATAGTGTTTTACGTTCAATTTAAGAATGTTCACACAGACGTCATCAGCTGTAGGTGATGTGAGGGAGACGTTTGACCTGTGCAATGCACTTACAATTGTAACGAATGTTTTCCCATTTTGCGGGTCTTTTGTTTAAACTTACGTCTTTGAGAATACATTACCAGCTTTATGTTATGTGGCACAATTTGGACCTATGTCGGCGAACATTATTGATCCTTTATCGTGTAAACTTCTACCGGGATATTGTGCCATGTTTGTATGGTCTAACCTCGTACGGAGAACGTTTAGTGGTCAGAACTCAGCTGGGACTGCTCCGGTTCTGTTCTTCATCACACTACATTGCTGTGTATAACCCCAAGACGTTTCATATAGATAGACAAGAATATCATCCACCATTAGTTGTGAAAGTCATGTCTTTTAAATATGACGTTTAAAAACGGATGTCCCATGTCATAGTAAGCATCAGTACGATAGACCTCGCAATGAGTGTCTACAGACTTTTTCTATGAAGTCCCGTGATGATCTTGATCCCAAGAATAATAGAACCCTTCCTTTCGTGATAGTAAAGAGCTACATGTGACCTATCAATTCAATAGAGCAAACGACGTATCCAGTCGAGTGTCTACAACCTCAGTGTAACCCACACCAACGGTTCCGATTATACTGCATCCTCTCAATGAAATCGGGGGAGTGGGGGTCGGAGGGGGATGAAAAAGGTTTTCAAATGAACCTCATTCTCTAGGACCCACTCTCATTTTATGATGTCTATTTCAGCGTACCCCACCCGCCTCTGCTAGATGCAAATGTGGTCAACCTATTCCAAATTATTCATGCGGTCGTGGTCCATTTAGGAAGAATTGTCCTCGTGGTTATTTTTGTAAACGTGAAGTATGCTGTCAAAGACGTAAGGGTATTTCTCTCTCTCTCTCTCTCTCTCTCTCTCTCTCTCTCTCTCTCTCTCTCTCTCCATATATATATATGTGTGTGTAAATTCATTGTAAAGACTAAATTGTATCATCAATCTTTTCTTAATTTCAGGACGACGATGCTACCAATAACAACACACTCAAGAAGCCATGAATTATGTCTTGGTCATAGCATAGGAAAATTTAAGAGCTGAGAGAATGTTATTATTCAAAGGAAACTTTAATGATAACGTACGTGTTTGTACATAAATCTTTTGCACACTCGAATGCTATGCTTTGTCAAAGGTCATTGCGGAATTAATATCCGTTTTTCATCAATGTGAACGACGATTAGGCAACATCTAAAACATGTGGTTAAGTTGATAAAATTATGACAGTCTTAAAAGATACAGATTAACGTTACCACTAAGAGTTGCATATTCCATTCATGTTCGACTTGATTTCAGCTTGTGGAGTAGGTTGTACATGTACCACTCCCAATTCCCCGACTTTGTTGACGTTGTACTTTTTTTTAAATCATTAAATGAAAATGCTTGACTTATCGACTGTCTGTCCCTCCCATTCTATGGCAGTAATGAAGAAGTGGAAATGTAAGTTTAAACCAACGAATTAAGCCACCTATTGAAGGGCGTACCTGGATAAGAATCCAGTAAAGAGGGTATTGCTATTTTAATATCAGTAATCTGTTTTCACTGTCAAAGTACGTCTGTAACAAACCGAAACAAAGAACAAGATGTGTTTGTGAAATACTGAGGCCCGGTATAACACAAAAGTAATTATTGTACTATACCCAAGGAAAGGTCTTGTCAAAAAAAATTCACATGTGAAATATGGAAGCCCTATCACCAACCAATCAAAAGTTATATACAGAGTAAATGTATCTCATCTGCGTTGTTTACCTTCGTGTATTCGGTTTTTGTCAAGTTAATCACGTTTTATTCTAGTTACCACAGGCATAATTGATTTCGTAAATTTCGGGGTCTTAATAACACCCCCCCCCAAAGGCGCTCATACCTAATTGATCACCTAATTGGCCACCAAGGAAATGATAAATATTGAAAATTTTCGAAAACATTGTAACTTTTCTGATTCTAAATTGCTTTATTTTGATACAGGAAAAAAAACCACACAGATAGAATGAGTCATTTTATTCATTGGTATATAGAAATAGCATACGTTTTCAAGTTCATATTACGACATAAACAGGACACATATAATGGCTCATACCGCATTTAGTCACAGGCAATTACATCACTCGGGTTCGAATTTACTACTATAGAGTAAAGGTATACAACTCTAAATATAGGGTACCCAAGATCGCTTCTGTAAAAACAATAAACAAAATGGTATACAATTCTACTCTGAATTCTAATATATTCATACATAATCAATCTACATTACTACTAAGGTTCAACCCGAAGTTCTGTATACTTCCCAAGGCATGCAGAAATGAGTTTGGAACAATGCCTATTATTTTTTGTTCGACTTTCAGCTGGGCCCTGGCATTATACGACTAAACAGGGTGTTTGAGCATTGTAACAAGCTACTACATAGAATGTGCAGCACTAGATATCGCTTCTAAGTCAAATGTCTTACCCCAATTCATAAACTGAAGTTCGCAATAGCTCCTAATGACTAAAATTGTAAAGCCGTCTGTGCTTTCACTTATCACAACCAGTGCAACTATCTACCTAAATTAACATCATTGTTATAAATTATCAAACACTTGTGTTGATGTGGTTTCGATCAGAATAGAAATAACAAGACATAAAGATTTGTTATTAGCATAATGTACAATAATAATTGATATTGATAAAAATCAGTATTTGAATCCCTAAATCGTTATGGGTCTTTTATTCCTTTTTGTGTAATTAGCTGCACCGGTAAAAATGGTTGCGATAAGTGAAAGTGCAGACGGTTTTAATCATAGCATTCCATTTTCGCACGCTTTAGTCATTAGAGATCGCAGTACAATCCAGCGTTTTTAGCTAGATTGTATTAGATACAACGTACTTCTTATAGTATATACAGAAATAAATACATCCATGGAAATTTTCACAACACTGATATAACATGCATTCAGTTTAGTGCTGATGTTGTCAAAGTTTCCAAACCTGTCAAGAAAATGATTAAATTAAAAACAGAAAACAATCGAAATAGAATAAAGGAGTTATTGGACTTAATTTGGTGAAAATACGATTAATGGTGTTTTTCTTCTTCTTTTAAACCCAGCACGTGCTAAAGCAAGTTCAATCAGCCTAGCATTATTGTATAACTAATAAATTTCAGGAATACGATATTCCTAAATTCTAGAGCATTAAATGCATTAGACTTCAAGACATTGATTGCACGCATTCATACCAGTACTTCAGTTTTTAAGATGGCGGGAAAATGGATCAACATAAAACACACCGGTCATGGTAGCTCAGTGGTACAGTCCCTGAAACGTTCTTCTTTCCCACTTGAACAGTGAGCGAACGGTGAACGCACGGTGAAGGAACGCAGAGCAAACTGTGAACGAACGCAGAGTGAACGGTGAACGCAATTTGGTGAACGGTGAGCGAACGCAGAGCACAAAGTGAAACACTATAATCTACATATATAGTGACATCCAGAATTTACAGGTGTTCATGTATGACTTCAAACTTTACGAGCTCGATCGTTTGGGTTACCTGTAATTAACAAACACCCCTGAAAGGAGTCAAGATAGATGCAGTAAACAAACAATACGGACGGTATACCCTGTGTCAACACCTCAACACTCCTAACAGTATTAAATATTCCTATTTACATTTTGTGTCATTCATTTGTCGCAGGTACATCGACCCGAGGAAATAATCCTAGAATTTATGCACTAGTACTATTTTTATTATTGATGTGACCATAAATTGCAGTTAGATCGTGCAATATTTGTATATATATGATTTAGATAAAACTGTTTATTGTACTGAACTATCAGTAGAGTGTTTAAAGGCTAATACAAAAACGTATAAGATAAACAATTACATTTTTGCATTAAGGACAAATATTACAAAAGTTTCAAATTTGGTAAGAGTAGTAATTATCAGTTTATTGATAATGTCTTTCATAAATATAGGCGTAAAAATACCTATATCAGTTTGACATTTTGACACGTACATACGGTACAATGTACATTATGTAGCATTGTTTGTTTTTAGTTTTCAAAGTAGGGGGAGGGATGACTTGTTTAAAACTCTTGTCAAGCAATGCAAAGTAATTATAATAATTTGTGCTTTTGCCCGAACTTGTAAATGCTTAATCGTAAACACAGGGGAAGAGGTTTTCATTACCCGAAACTGCCTTATTTTTTGTAATTGAGTTAAATTCATAACGACAAGCTCTTGTATCCGTCTCTCATTTAGAATATTTTTAACAAAAGCTCAAATGAACCTTTCGGCATTCACAGTGGATAATCCTGACATTTTTTACTTCAAAATTAATTTTTTGATATAGTAAGAAAGTCTCCTTCCACTCTTACGCACACGTTCAATTTTCATTTTCGTCTTGCTATCAAGATTGGTCCTTTCACTTTGGTGTTCCGAATGACAATGAAAAGACTGAACGATGAACGAACGGTGAGCGCACACTGAACGCTTTGTGAACGGTGAACGAACGGTGAGCGCACGCTGAACGCAAAACTGTGAACGGAAAGTGCACGGTGAACACACGCTGAACGAACGGTGAACGCACGGTGAGCGAACGGGAAAATGGTAAAGTAGAACGTTTCAGGGACTGTAGCGCGTTCACTTTGTAACCGGGAGGTCGTGATTTCGAGCCCCGCTAAGAAGTTAAGATAGGTAGTGATTGGTCCTTCGCCAAACGCTCGGCAATGCCGGGTCTTTCGGATATGACCTTTAAAACGGAGGCATGCGTTGGCACGATAAAAAAAACCCTCACAGCTATTAAACAGTCTCGAGGGATTCGGATTAGAATATGTCCTCAGTACCCCTTGCTTGTCGTAAGAGTTTACCGAATGGAGCGGTCCTTCGGATGAAACCACAAAAACCGAGACCTCGTGTCAAAGCAGGCGTGACACGACAACGATCCATCCCTGTATAGTAATTAGGTATAGGGTATATCACGTGTGACGTACTTCCTTTCGACATAAACGTTTCACTACTGTACTTGCACAAATATATATATTGAATTCAAGCATATTCTCCTGACAGTAATATATTTTACGCTATATGTACATGTATAATTATGGTATTTATTATGTTTATGCATATGCTTTATGCCAATTGTTATCAATTATAGTTGTATAGAATTTATGTATATCACTGTTAAACTCTATTTGTAACATGTATCTTTTACTGTCCAGAATAATATTTGTCTGTGTTATATTATAAATGTTTATAAGGTAGGTGTCTCTTAGCTTAGAATAAGATTTGCATTGAAAAAGAAAATGAATTTCATCCTCATTCACACCAGTATTGCAAGCATTACAACATCTTTCATTCATTGATGTGGAATTATATCTACCATTTTCTATTGCAAGTCTATATGCACTCAATCTAATTCTACTAAGAGAGGATCTCTCAGATCTTTTTCTGAGTAAATCAACATATGGACTTCTTTTTCTTGTGTATAATATATATATATATATATATATATATATATATATATATATACTTTAAATAATTTGAGTTACTACATGTTTGGAATATTTTTTCATCAAGTAATGATAAAAGATACTGGAATACACATTTTAAGATTACAGAATATACATGCATATAAAAAAAATTAAATTGAACTAAACAAGTTTGTACCTTATCTAAGTAAAATAGCAATTAATGTAAGACAACATTAAGATTATACATAAGGTACATTCAATTTAGCAGGCAAGTTTTTCGTCAATGACAAACATGTACGTCATCTAAGATTAAGAATTTTACAAATAACTACATAGAGCAATCACGTTACATAACTACATAATGTAAAACTTATACGGTACCAATTTTGATGCACCAGATGCGCATTTCGACAAATAATGTCTCTTCAGTGATGCTCAACCGAAATGTTTGAAATCCGAAATAACTATGAAGCTTTAGAGCTAAATATAGCCAAAAACCAGCGTGCCAAAAAGTGGAGCCAAATTCGTCCAAGGATAAGAGCTATGCATGAGGGAGATAATCCTTAATTTTGAAATGAATTTCTAAATTTTATAACAGCAATTAAATATACATCCGTATTTTCAAGCTAGTAACGAAGTACTTAGCTACTGGGCTGTAGAGACCCTCGGGGACTAACAGTCCACCAGCAGAGGCCTCGACCCAGGGGTCATAATGTAAAACTTATACGGTACCAATTTTGATGCACCAGCTGCGCATTTCGACAAAAAATGTCTCTTCAGTGATGTATTCTGATATTAATCATCGAGTTAAGTATACGATTCTCTTTTTTACATGCTTGAGTAATCGCTGAATCTACTTGTAGTATATCGTTAATAACTACCCAGCGTAAACATGTTTTCCACAAACATTCAATATAATTTGAAATGTGGTTAACCAACAAATTATAGTAAAATGTTCCTATTAACTCAGACATAGACAATACAAAATGTATTATAAATGATTGAATGGCGTGACCGACTCCTTAATATTATATGTATCAGTACTACTCCATGTATGGAGAAGGCTTATATAGGCTGCAAGCCTGCTGCCTAATGCAAGGTGAAGATAACGAACAGTGATCAATCTCATAATTCCTACAAGCAATACAAAATAGATAGTTGGGCAAACACGGACCCCTGGACACACCAGAGGTGGGATCAGGTGCCTAGGAGGAGTAAGCATCCCCTGTTGACCGGTCACACCTGCCGTGAGCCCCATATCCTGATCAGGTAAACGGAGTTATCCGCAGTCAAAATCAGTGTGCCAAGAACGGCTTAACAATCGGTATGAAACACGTCAGACAGGATTTGACCCAATGCGAGGTCGTATTGACGAACTAGATCGTTATAACGACCATAGAATTTGCAAAATGCTGACTTCAATCGAGACTGTTGAAATCCCTGTACCATCAATTTGTTTGTCAGTAGCTTACCTCGATTTAAAAACTGACTATACCCAGAACAAGCTCTTGCATATCGAATTAGTTGAGATATATAAACACCATATGCAGGTGATAATGGAATATTGAAACATAACTGTGGGAAGTTCACGATGGAGAAGCTGAAATCATCCCGTTTGTCATACAGTTGAGTTGTCAGTTTGCCGTTAATGTCTACTTTCAATAAAATATCTAAGTATGAAGCAGAAGTGGACGACTTTGTTTGTGTCCTTTATTTCGAGGTCACAGCGATATATCAAATCGACATATGAATGAAAACTATCATTGTTAATAGACAAAACGTCATCGATATATCTAAAAGTCGAATTGAAGGCCACAGCGAGAGATTTTTTCTTCTCACGTAGAAGTTTTTGAATAAATTCTACTTCATATGAATATAAAAACAGGTCAGCTAACAAAGGAGCACAATTCGTGCCCATGGGAATTCCAACAGACTGTTGGAAGACCTGATCACCAAAAACTGCGAAGATATTGTCAATGAGGAACTCTAGCATATTTTTTATTTCAACTTCAGAGTACTTGTGCGTGGAATCAGAGTGGTGTTTAACAAAGTAAGTTTTTGAATGACTGATCACTAGATATGAGTATTTCCGTTTTCCGTTTTTGTTGAAGAAGCAACTGTTTATGATGTCAAAAAGTCTAGTCTTTAATTTATCGTGAGGAATGGTGGTGTATAGTGTTGAAAAGTCATAGGTTTTAATGCTATTGATTTGGGGAAAATTCTGTGATTTCAAGTTTACTAAAAGTTCTTTAAAAATTTTTAGAATCCACATTTGATTAACACCACTTCTGGCATATGTAGTCGCACATTAAGTTTGAAGTTTCTCCTTCACAGCTGTTCACATTTTCGTGAGGAGCAAAGATAGGGGCTTGGTAGAGCACTTACTGGATCCAGCAGTGTATCTTTGTTTGTAAGGGTTTTTATGTAGTTTAGGAATCCAGTATAGGTACGGTAACTCATATTCATTCGACCCATTGACTGGAATATTAAATGTGTCTAAAACTGAAGCATGGTTTTGAAGAATTTCGTCTTTTGAAAGGGGAGTTGGAGTATATGTATGATTACCAAAAGTGGAATTAATGCCAAGTTCGTTTAAAATACAGTTGTAATAATGAGCCTTACAAACAAAGACAATATTGTTACTAGCTTTGTCAGCTGGAACCAAAACATATTCCTTATGTAACCTATCTAATTCTTTTATCACTTCTGGTTTACTACACACAGAAGGATAGATGGTACGTACTTTTGTTTTCATGTGTCTAATGCGGAATTTTAATATCCCTCTTATGCTTTTAACCCATTCTGACAATGTATCAAGTTCTTCTTTTTCATATTTAGTCCATCGTCTGGCATAATCTTCGACAGAACTCATAATAGAGATGAAGTTCTGTCGGCAATTAAAAGACCGAGGTTCTCTGCATTTAGGACCTTTAAGAATAAGTGATTTGAGGTCCTCATTTTCAACTATATCAACATCACCAGTAATGACATGTCCAGCTGGACTATAGTTGAAAGAAGATGAAGAACAAGAACATGTTGGTGGATTACGTATAAGATGGTCTATATCTAAGCACTGCAAATTTTGTTTATAATTAAAAAGTTTGGATGCAATAGTAGAAGTATAGCTGTAGGAAATACAGGGTGTAGACTTGAACTTGAAATAAGTTGGAATACACGACTGAACCCTTTTATGACGAAGAATGTTGCTTATGTTGACGGCATCTATTCCTTTGTTTGTAAATTTTAGCTTGAGGAACTGACGGCATGATTTGGAAGGAATATCACCCATGGTCCGTGCTGGTTTATAAGCCTGTGGTAGGTAACATCCATAATCATAGAGTTCAGTCTATATTCAGGTGTTGAAAAATCCATTTATGTTTCATACATAATAAAATATTGTTTAAATTACTCCATGTATATTATTTATTTCAGAGACCTATGTTTGCTGGGATTTTTGTTTTCGCCATAAAAAATCATACATGAGTGGAATTATTTAAAGAATTCTAACATTCATTTTCTGATGACCACATTGTGATTTATTTTGTTCACATGCCGCTAGCAGTTACAATCTCATAAATATCTAAACACGGAAACATGTTCTGTTAGGCGAGAATTTTTTTTCCCCAGATTTGCGTCTGTTTACCATATTATGTAAGATTTCTTCTTTGTCTCCTTTAATTTCTATTTCCTTTGTGAACGTTGAGGATGGCTGGTATGATTGTACTTATTGTTACAATGTTGGTGAGATTTTACCTTTACATTTTTGTCAATATGTATATTTGTACCGAAATGAAAATTTAGTCTCATTGAACGTGAAGTTAATAGATACAAGTAAAGCTACGGAAGTTTTGGTATTGTCGGTGTGCAGTTTGATTTCATGTGAATGTAAATACACTCAGAAACGGATTTTCACAGAGTAAAATGCATAATTATCTTTGTGCCGATTTTAAGTTTTTTCTTTTATCGTGAACGCATATACGTTTTGAAATTGGTTTTCAAGTATTAAAAAATCCGTTTTCCTAGGTATTGTAAAATTGTTATTGTAATTAAAAGTTTTCGTTACACAATAATTATCTTGTAGAATGTAACTCATTTAGTGTCCTGGGAATAAACTATATCTGCTTTGTGATTTTTCATTATCAAGAAATTATTTAGGAAATCATCTAATGTTTATCAAAAATATAGATTTTAATATTTGACATAGCGGTAAAGTGAAACATTTGCGAAAAATTCAAATAAAGTAATAGTGTATAAAAATGATTGACCCCCCCCCCCCCCCGTTTTTGTTTTTACTTTGGCATAAACTTTAACAACAGTGAAAAAAATTGACATGATACAAACTCATTTAGCAGGGCAAGTCATCAAATGTTCTTTATGAAAAAAGAACCTTCAATATAGAATCAACTCTGCCATTCTTTATTTGTATTGAATCTTTGAATTCATAAAGAATTGGATGTTGAAAGCCTCATAATGATTTTTAAAGTCATTTATCAAATCATAAAAATATGTCGTGATAATTTATTCTAGACTTGGTACTTGTAATGTCTATGTGTATAAGCAAATTTGTAATTTAAAATATTAGTGTCATCTTTAGATAAACGATACCTGCATTCATAAGACAAATGAAGGCAATAAGTGTTGTATAGAATTAAGTGTTAGGAAATGGAAACTAGCTATATGCTAATTTGTGTTATCCTGGATGATAAAGGCTATTATTATTAAATGAAGACAACAAGTATTGTATAAACTTAAGTGTTAGGATTGATCAAGTTTAGAGTATTATTGGGAACAACATTGTGAAAATGATTAGAAAATATTCTCAAAGAAGGTAAACGTCAGAGAAGCATTCTGCCGCATAAACCGTTCTAGAAAAGAAATACTATCTTACGGAATTCCTTGTAAGTTTATGGTGATATAACCTCGTCTATTCAAAGGTTATTCCACATGTGTCATCTAGATGCGAGTTTGGCCGTCCTTTACCATATGTCTTTTGTGGGCGTGGTCCTTCCAGACAAAACTGTCCTTCCGGATATACTTGTAACATCGATTCAGCGGACAAATTCGGAGTTTGCTGTCGTGAAAAGGTAAGTCATTTTTATACATAACAATATACCTGTAAAGATTTTGTTGATTAATGTTCCTTTTCATATAATTTACTTTGTCATTCCTTTTAATGCAATTTATTTCAGGTCATGCCAGAATGTGAGGTTGGCCATCCTTTACCTAACGTCTTTTGTGGGCGTGATTCCTCAAGTGAAAACTGTCCCCAGGGGTATTATTGTAATATCGATCCAACAGACAGATTTGCAGTCTGTTGTCGTTATAAGGTAACCAAAGCTTATTTTGCTTACGTTAGATCGCTGGATTGATATATAAGCGCTTCATTTGTCAAACACCCGGCATAAGATTAGCTTTGTTTTGTATATTGTCAATTTGAGAAAGTTTACACAGATGTCATCAGCTGTAGGTGAAGTGGAGAAAACGATTGACCTGTGCAATGCACTTACAACTGCAGCGGATGCGTTCCCATTTTGCGGGTCTTTTGTTTAAACTTACGTCTTTGAGAATGCGTTGCCACAATTGGGACCTATGTTGGCGAACATCATTGATCCTTTATCGTGTAAACTCCGACTGGGATATTGTGCCATGTTTTAGGGTTTAATTACCTGAGAACGACTTAGTGCTTATAGCTCAACCGGGACTGTCCAGGTTCTGTTCTTCATCACACAGCTGTGTCAAACACCAAGACATTTAGATAGACAAGACTATCCTCCAGCATAGTTTAAAAATGCAAGTGAATGATGAAGATAACGAACATTGATCAATCTCATAACTCATATAAGCAATGTTACAGTAAGCATCAGTATGATCCACATTTATTTGATTAAAGTTACCACCAAGAGTTGCATATTTCATTCATGTTAATCAAATGTGGATCATGTGTACTTAGTCATCGTAGATCTCATGTGCTCGATCTCAAAATGTTCCGTAAAAATTGTAAAACTTGTGACATACTGATCACTAGAAATTCAAATTATAGTAATCTCACGGGACGTAGTTTCTGTACCAAAACTTTTGATAATTTGACTTGTAAATCTTCTAACGTTGTCTACGCTTAATTTATGTTGGTGAAACTGAGGGTTCACTTAATAAGAATATCGGGGCACAAATTTCAATATATAATGATGGTTACCAACTTATTTACAAGCATTTTAACTCATCGGACCACTCCATACTGTCCATGAAGGTAAGGATTTTGAAGAAAAAATACCATCACACCAATAGTCCAACATTAAGTACCCCTTTTCGTAGACAATGAGAAGATCACTGGATCAGGACCCTTGGTACCGCTTGTCCATACGGATGCAGTGATAATGTATACGATGTGGGAAATTTGACTAGTCCACGAGGAAATAACGTGAATATGATACGACTCTTTCCCAATACTCAAAGACGGAAACGCAGTCACGGAAATCGTTCATATAAAAGACCAAGTCTAAATGATGTCACGTTTGATTCACATTTACCTTACGTCAACAGATAATTAGGTCCACATCATATTCGTGCAAAACTGTGCTCTGTTCCATTGAAAGGTTTACATACGTTATTTCAAGAAACCACAGCTATGAATTTTCAAAACCTGAATATAGACTGAACTCTATGATTATGGATGTTGCCAATTACAGGCTCTTTAAACCACCACGGGTCATGGATGCTATTGCTTCCCAATCGTGCCACCAGTTCCTTAAGCTCAAATTTATGAACAAAGGAATATATGCCGTCAACATAAGCAACATTCTTCGTCATAAAAAAGTTCAGTCGTGTATTCCAACTTATTTCAAAGTCAAGTCTACACACAGTATTTCCTACAAATATTCTTCTACTTTTCATTTCTAAGTATAGACCATCTTGTACTTAATCCACCTACATGTTTTTGTTTTTCATTTTAGTTCAACTATAGTCCAGCTGGACATATCCCTACTGGTGATTCTAATATAGTTGAAAATGAGGACCTCAAATGACTTATTCTAAAAGGTCCTAAATACAGAGAACATCGGTCTTTCAATTGGCGAGAGAATTTCATTTTTATTATGAGTTTGCAAGATTATGCAAGACGATGGGCTAAATATGAAAAAGATCTTGATACATTGTCAGAATGGATTAAACGTATAAGAGGAATATTAAAATCACGCATTAGACATATGGAAACAAAATACCGTACCATCTACCCTTCTGTGTTCAATTACCTATTTAATTCTTTTATCACTTCTGTTTTACTACACACAGAAGGATAGATGGTAAGTACTTTTGTTTTCATGCGTCTAATGCGGGATTTTAGTTGAAAGAAGATGTAGAACAAGAACATGTTGGTGGATTACGTATAAGATGACATATATCTAGGCACTGCAAAGTTTGTTTATAATTAAAAAATTTGGATGCAATAGTAGAAGTATAGCTGTAGGTGTAGACTTGAACTTGAAATAAGTTGGAATACACGACTGAAGCCTTTTATGACGAAGAATGTTGCTTATGTTGACGGCATCTATTCCTTTGTTTGTAAATTTGAGCTTAAGGAACTGGCGACATTCCAGTCAATGGGCCAGATGAATATGAATTACCGTACCTATACTGTATTCCTAAACTTCATAAAACCCCTTACAAAGATATATTGCTGGATCCAGTAAATGTTCTACCAAGCCCCTATCTTTGCTCCTCACACATATATTAACAGCTGTGAAGGAGAAACTTCCAACGTACTGTGCAAATACATATGCCAGCAGTGGTGTTAATAAAATGTGGATTCTAAAGAATTCTAAAGAACTTTCAGTAAACTTGAAATCACAAAACTTTTCTCAAATCAACAACATCAAAACATATGACTTTTCAACTCTTTACACGACCATTTCTCACGATAAATTAAAGACTAGACTTTTTGACATCATAGACAGTTGCTTTTTTAACAAAAATGGAAAACGCAAATATTCCTATCTAGTGATCAGTCATCCCAAAAATTACTTTGTTAAACGCCACTCTGATTCCGCGCACAAGTACTCTGATATTGAAATAAAAGATATCCTGTAATTCCTCATTGAAAATATCTTCGTGGTCTTTGGTGATCAGGTCTTCCAACAGTCTGTTGGAATCCCTATGGGCACGAATTGTGCTCCTTTGTTAGTTGACCTGTTTCTATATTCATATGAAGCAGAATTGATTAAAAAACTTCTATGCGAGAAGAAAAAATATCTTACTGTGCCCTTCAATTCGACATTTATATATATCGACGATGTATTATCTATTAACAATAATAATTTTCATTCATATGTCGATTCCATATATATTCCAGTGAACTCGAAAGAAAAGACACCACAGAGTCGTCCACTTCTGCATCACAGTTAGATATTCTATTGAAAGTAGACATTAACGGCAAACTAACAACTAAACTTTATGACAAACGGGGTGATTTCAGCTTCTCCATCGTCAACTTCCCACATTTATGTATCAATATTCCATTATCACTTGCATATGGTGTTTACATATCTCAACTGATTCGATATGCAAGAGCTTGTTCTGCGTATGATCAATTTTTAAATCGAAGCAGGCTACTGACAAACAAGTTGATGGTGCAGGGGTTCCAGTCTCGTTTGAAATCAGCATTTCGCAAATTATACGGTCGTTATAACGATCTAGTTTGCCAATACAACCTATCATTTGGTTAAATGCTGTCTGACGTGTTTCATGCCGATTGTTAGGCCGTTATTGGCATGCACACTGATTTTGACTATGGATAATTCCGTTTACCTGATCAAGATATAGGGCTCACGGCGGGTGTGACCGGTCGACAGGGAATTCTTACTCCTTTTAGGTACCTGACCCCACCTCTGGTATATCCAGGGGTCCGTGTATTCTCTATATTGTATTGCTTATAGGAGTAATGGCGCGTGTATGTTAAGGCAGGTCATGCTTCATTTATGCACGTAAACTGCATAATTTTTAAAATCTGTCTTACACTGAGAGAGGGAGCTACTAACTCTTTAAAACTATTCTGGTTGTTTACATGAGAACATTTTGTATCATAACAACACGACAAACATGCGCTTCTGTATCACGTCTTTGCATGACTGTTATAAATAGATCATGGAGGTACCTTAATAGAAAATGTAAAAGTAACACATTATCCCAAGATTTGAATATTGGTGTAACTGGCGATGATGACGGTAAAATACCCCTAGTATATCAGAATTACTGATAGAATCCTACCACTTTCAATAAGAAATAATTAATGAACATTTAAACACGAAACAATCTAGGCCTAGCCCATGTTTTACATTTTGCACTGATGCTATACAGTTTTCTTTAAAAGTTTTCTTAACAGACGATTCTATCAGTTATTGCCATGTACATTAGTTTATGACCTTTCAAACGGTGTATAAAAAGTCTCTAAAAGTATACGGCCTAATGTGCTACTTTTGCAGTTTTATTTCAGTCTGTGACAGAGGAAAATCGGATCGACATGCTAAATGGAATGTTTTCTCCGTTAAACAAAATTGCCAATGAATGATATCAACATACCTTCTTAATATCAAAAAATTCTCAGCGTTTCACATATATATTCCATATATCCCATGTCATATATTTCATATACTCCACATTTTGTCGATATTTGCATGGCACACATGAACAAATTCCTTGCATGTGTCAACGTCACTCGATGTATAGTCATGACGTCACCAGTTTACTTTCATATCGATCAGAGAAGAAATTACACAACAGCAGTATAGCATTTCGAATTTCGTTGGATCTTAGTAGCTGCATGGTTTATTTTATGCATAAACAAAACTTAAATAAAAAATAAAATCGGAATTTAATATATACTTAGTGATATACTTATTTCAATTATGACGTCACATTGTTTCGCGGATTTTATCCCAGTTAAAATTGTCATAACTTGCCTTAACGTACCCGCGGAGATTGATCACTGTTCGTTATCTTCGCCATTCATCTATCAACCTATCTATATATGTCTCTGTGTGTATGTGTGCGTGTAAAATCATTGTAAAGACTAAATTGTATCATCAATCTTTTCTTAATTTTAGGACGACGATGATACCAATGACAACACACTCAAGAAACCATGAATTATTTCTTGGTCGTAGTAGAAGTAAATTTAAGACTTGAGGGAAAGTTATTATTCAAAGAAAACTTCAATGAAAACGTACGTGCCTGTACATAGATCTTTTGCACACGGGAATGTTATGCTTGGTCAAAGGTCATTGTGGAATTCATATCCATTTCTTCATCATTGTGAACCAACGACGATTGAGCAACAACATCTAACACATTTGGTTAAGCATATAAGTTGATAAAATTATGGCAGTCTTAAAAGATACAGATTAAAGTTACCACCAAGAGTTGCATATTTCATTCATGTTGACGATTTCAGTTTGTGAAATAAGTTGTATATGTACCCTTCCCAGCTCCCCTACTTTTTGACGTTATATTTTTTTTTTATCATTAATTGATTGATTGAATATTGTTTAACGTCCCTCTCGAGAATATTTCACCCATATGGAGATGTCACCACTGCCGGTGAAGGGCTGCAAAATTTAGGTCTATGCTCGGCGCTTATGTCCTTTGAGCAGGGAGGGATCTTTATCGTGCCACACCTGCTGTGACACGGGGCCTCGGTTTATGCGGTCTCATCCGAAGGACCGCCCCATTTAGTCGCCTCTTACGACAAGCAAGGGGTACTGAGGACCTATTCTAACCCGAATCCCCACGGGATGATTGCCCCCTCCTATTCTATGGCAGTAATAAGGAAGTGGAAATGTAAGTTTGAACCGACGGATTAAGCCACCTATTGAAGGACATACCTGGATAAGAATGCAGTAAAGAATGCATTGCTGTTTTAATATAAATTCGTTTTCACAGTCAAAGTACCTTTACAAATAGGTCTGTATCAAAACAAAACAAAGAACAAGATGTGTTTGTGAAACACTGAGGCCCCGTATGGCACAAAAGTAATTATTGTACTATACCCAAGGAAAAGTCTTGTCACATGGAATACACATGTGAAATATGGAAACTCCATCACCAACCATTCAAAAGTTATATACAGAGTAAATTTATCTCATCTGCGTTTGTCAACTTCGTGTATTCGGTTTTTGTTAATTAATCACGTTTTATTCTGGATATTGCAAGCATAATTTAATTTCGCAAATTTCGGGGTCTTAATAACCCCCCCTCCACCCCCCCCACATACACACAAAAGCGCTCATACGCAATTTATCACCAAATCACTGAAAAAAATGATAATTTTCCGAAAACATGGCAACTTTTCTGATTCTCAATTGCTTTATTTTGATACAGGAAAAAAAAAAAACCACATAGGTAGAATCAGTCCTCTTTTATTCATTGGTATATAGAAATAGCATATGTTTTCAAGTTCATATTCCGACATAAACAGGGGACATATAACAGCTCATACCACATTTAGTCACAGGCAATTACATCACTCGGGTTCGAATTTACTATTATAGAGTAAAGGTATATAACTCTAAATATACGGTACCCAAGTTCGCTTCTCTAAAAGCAATAAATAAAATGGTACATAATTCGACTCTGAATTCTAATATATTCATACATAATCAATCTACATTACTACTAAAGTTCATCCCGAAGTTATGTATAACTATAAGATATGCAGAAATTAGTTCGGAAAAATGCCTATTATTTTTTGTTCGACTTTCAGCTGGGCCCTGGCATTATACGACTAAACAGGGTGTTTGAGCATTGCAACAAGCAATTACATAGAATGTGCAGCACTAGATATCGCTTCTAAGTCAAATTTCTTACCCCAATTCATAAGCTGAAGTTCATAACAGCTCATAGTGACTAAAATTGTAATGCCGTCTGTATTTTCACTTATTTTCACCAGTACAACTATCTACCCAAATTGACTTCATTGTTATAAATCATCAAACGCCTGTGTTGATGTGGTTTCGACCAGAATAGAAATAATAAGACATAAAGATTTGTTATTAGCATAATGTACGATAATAAATTGATATTGATAAAAATCAGTATTTGAATCCCTAAATCGTTATGGATCTTTTATTCCTTTTTGTGTAATTAGTTGCACCGGTAAAATGGTTGCGATAACGAAAGTGCAGACGGTTTTAATCATAGCATTCAATTTTCGCACGCTTTAGTCATTAGAGCTCGCAGTACAATCCATATTTTTTTTTAGCTACATTGTATTAGATACAACGTATTTCTTATAGTATATACAGAAATAAAAACATCCATGGAAATTTACACAACACTGATATAACATGCATTCAGTTTAGTGCTAATGTTGTCAAATTTTCCAAACCTGTCAAGAAAATGATTAAATTAAAAACACAAAACAATCGAAATAGAATAAAGGAGTTATTGGACTTATATTGATGAAAATACGATTAATGTTTTTTTTTCCCTTTTGAACCCAACACGTGCTAAAGCAAGTTCAATCAGCTTAGCATTATTATATAACTAATAATTTTCAGGAATACGATATTCGTAAATTCTAGAGCATTACATGCATTAGACTTCACGACATTGATTGCACGCATTCATACCAGTACTTCAGTTTTTAAGCTGACGGGAAAATGGACAACTTTGTAACCGGGAGGTCGTGAATTCGAGCCCCGCTAAGAAGTTAAAGATAGGTAGTGATTGGTCCTTCGCCAAACGCTCGGCATTTAGATGTGAGAATCACGAGTCTTTCGGATATGACTTTTAAAATGGAGGCATGCGTTGGCATGATAAATAACCCTCACAGCTACGGTCCTGAGCTGAATGTTAAGCATATATCTATATTTGTGGTACTTCACCTTCAGATGGAGATGTCTCATTGAGTGAAAAACAAACTATCAATCTATATAAAAAACTGAAACATTATTTACGTTAATAATCAAGAAGATATTGAACTTGCATGTATATTGATGAATAATGGCACTCATTTGGTGTGCAAATTCTCCCCCAAGTTCGATATTTTAAACACAATTCGGCTTATATTCACAGTGAACAAAACCTTTAAGCAACGTACATTGTAAGTAGATAATCCATTTCATTTTAAAGTGCAATATTCAGGACACGCTATTGAAGAACTTTCCATGAAATGGTTTGGTGCCGAAACGCTTCTGAAACAAGTTAACATTATTATTGTACTTAATTAATCGGCCCTCTGGTAAGCATCATGACTGACGAATTAAATGTTTTCATCTTCATGTCAAAATAACCACAGTACACATAATCACCATCCATTCCGCTTGGTCCATTCAGAAATACGAACTGACAATTGTTGAACCACCATCCTCCGCCTCTAGAAGTTGCGCAGTTCTGCCAAGGTCTGAGGTCGTTATCACGGTCAAATGTGCTGAATTTCTGGTCGTCCATACGTCCTACCTTCCCGACAGTAGTGTGCCTGGTGCTGCAATCGCCTGGAGGTTTATATTTCATAAAATGAACACATATTAATTTACTTGCTAAGTGATTTTTCGTTGATACATTTTATATACGAAAATGAAAGGACTTCGAATTGAACTTTCTTAAACAGAAATATACGCACACAAAATGTAATTTAAAATTAAGAATCTAGCAAAAGTCTAACCAAATCAATGGATTGAAAGCAGGATAATGAAATCAAATGATATGCATTGAAGTAAATGGTTTAAAGCACATTACAAATTCGGCCATTCCCATACATGTACACATGGAAATCTATTGCCACATCAGTAGAAAGTCATATTTACATTTTTACATAGTGTGACTTAAACATCGTATAATTATACAATATACATCTTAAAGGTCAAAAGAATTCTTTGTAACTCATTTGCTCCCTTTCAACTGATAAAGTTTTCTCTTTCCTCGATACTATGATTAGAAATCTATGAAAGCCTACCAGCGGTCCCATTCGCTTGTCCTCTCAGATAAATCCTGTACCCGTCATCCTCTGCAGCAAATCGAACGTCATCAAAACTTTCATACCAGTATTTCCCGGCGTTGTTCGAAACCCCAAGGTACATTGTCGTAATATACGCTGAACTTGACGTCAATAGATGTAGGTACTCATTTCCTATCAGCAAAATTTGTTATATGAAAATTTTAGATATAGTTTCAGCCTGTTTATGAGAAAGGAAAATAGTAAACCCCGAACGGACGGACAAACATCACTGTGCCATTATAAGTAGGCATTCTTGAATTGATATTAAAAAGATACTAAAATTCCTCATTGACAATATCTTTGGTGATCAGTTCTTCCAACAGTCTGTACAAATTGCCATGGACTTTTACAAGGCTGAATTTTTGTTTTAAAAAGCTTCTACATGAGAAGAAAATATTTCTTGCTGTGGCCTTTATCTCGACATTTAGATACATTGACAGCGCTCACTTTCATTCATGTGTTGATTCGATTTATCCCAGAGAACTTGACAATAAAAGACTCCGCAGGGTCTTCAAAACCTGTGGATATTTCACTGAGTGCAGACATTAATGGCAAACTAACAACTCAGCTTTATGACAAACTTCAGCTTCTCCATCATCAACTTTCCATATTTCTGTAGCAATATTCTATTATCACCTGCTTATGTGATATTTATTCGATACGGAATAATTTAAGTTTTATTTGTACAAAGGACAAAAACCCATGGCTTTTCCTTACTGGGTACACCATTTTCTTCGCCAGACGATCTCCTGTGTGATATTCAGTATCTTATTTATCAACAAGAAATGTTCCCTCCGATGTCAACAGAGAAACAATTGAAAGATCTTGTCAAAAGGAATCTATATACAAAATTGTTAAAACAAATATTGTCTGCATTGACTTTTGAAAAATAGAATAGGTCAAAGTTGTAAGGTCAAAAACTTTGGTACCAAACGAAATGCCTTGTCACAAAGATTATTAAGAAGTAAATTATGAGATTCCTACCATTCACCATTCAGAAGTTGTAAGCAAGGTTTAAGTTTTGAAATTTGGGTAGACTTCAACGTCACAAGTGAAAGATCATGGTTGGCATATTAAAGGTCTTGTCATAAAAAAATCTCTATGCAAAAGCCATACCTTAAAGGGACTGATTCACCATTTTTCCTAAAATTTTGTTTTTCACTTTTAATGATCAAAATCTAATGTCTAATGCAAGGTGAAGTCTAATGTGTTTGAAAGATTTCAAATGAAAATTAAGGTTATACATCATCACAGAAGCTCATTTTAGAGAGTTTATTATCTGTTTTGTAAACAAAGATTGCGGTATGCTATTGTTTACGAATTTTCAAAAGAAATGGATATCGATCTAAGTTTATTATATCTTTCACATTACAAGCATTTTGGGAGTAAAATGTGTCATCTAAAAGTTAAAATTTGTGATTATGCAAAATTAAGATGAATTATATTACAAAATCAATATTTCACTTGTTTGTTTACATAAAAAGATTCGAGTCTTTGTTTACATAACACAGATTTAAGGCTAAAATATTGCTTTCATTCTTGCATTCAGAAGGTCAAAAGTTTGGCTGTCAACATCAAATGAGTTATATTTTTAATGTTTAACATCAAAAATGAAAAATATTTTGGATCAAAAATCGTGAACCAATCCCTTTAAATAGATAGAGATATTGCCTATGACAGGTGAAGATTACGAACAGTGATCAATCTCACAACTCCTATAAGCAAGAGAGTTGGCCAAACGCGGACGCCTGAACACACCAGAGGTGGGATCAGATGCCCACGAGGAGTAAGCATCCCCTGTCGACCGGTCACACTCGCTGTGAGCGCTATATCTTGATCAGGTAAACGGAGTTATTCGTAGTCAAAATCAGTGTGCCAAGAACGATGTAACAATCGGTATGAAGCACGTCAGACAGCATTTAACCCAAATGATAGGTTGTATTGGCAAACTAGATCGTTATAACGACCATAGAATTACGAAATGCTGACTTTAAACGAAACTTTGAAACTCCTGTACCATCAACTTGTTTGTCAGTAGCTTGCTTTGATTTAATAAATGACCATACGCAGAACAAGCTCTTGCTTTTCGAATTAGTTGAAAGACATAAACACCATATTCAGGTGATAATGTAATATTGCTACATAAATGTGGGAAGTGGACGTTGGAAAAGCTGACATCATCCCGTATGTCATAGTTGAGTTGTTAGTTTGCCGTTAATATCTACTTTCAATAGAATATCTAAAAATATGTTCTTTTCTTAAAGGTAGGTCAAACTCCAAAGTCAAGGTCAATAGGTCAAAAACTTGGTAGCTAACAAAATGTCCTGTATCATTGATCAATAAATCACATAGTTTGTTGTAATTGTTACAGTAGTGACCACTCGTATACGTAGTGATTTTCAGGATGTCTGATTGCGCATGTCGTAATTACACAAACATTTCCGGGCAGTAATGCTAATATACGTGATGCATGCTGAATTGGTTGTTCACAAAATCCGAAATATCAGGCCTGAAACAGAACAAAAGCAAATAAAAAAAAACCCTCCGCAATTAAGGTTCTTTTTTAGTTCTAAACTTACCGAGCCAAAAATCTCCATGAAGATATCCGAAGCCATTCTTATAATCACTCCAGTTCCTGTTGAAGTCAACGTCAAGGAGATATCGCTGCTGGAATACCTACGGAAATCAATTTACACCGTATACCTTGTTCCCGATGTGTACATGTATACTAGCGGGAAAAAAAGAAACTATAGTTTAGTAATTTTATTTATAGATTCATATACAGAGTATGTTCAATCGTGTATGCAATTATTTAATATACTGCAGTCTTTCAATTCAAAAATCATATCACGGATTGTGTCCATTATGGCTGATACGAACAACAACTGCAAATAAGGGGGCGAGATGCAAAGAAGTTTCACAAGTATGATAGCGTGTATGACCGCCATTTGCACCAATGCATTCTAGGACACATTGAACGAATCAGGTTTAATGCAGAAATGCTTGATAAAGAACAATGCAAAGCGTCCAATGTACATATAGGTTGACTCTTGACGTAAACGGTGTTCCATTTCATCCTAAACATGTTCTACAGGCGAGGAATCCGGTGCCACATTCATATTTTGCTGCTGTAGATAGTCACTTACAACACGTGCGGTGTGAGGTCGCGCATTGTCCTGCTGCAGAATGACGTTAGGCTGGTTGTTGTGAATGAATGGAATAACGTGCTGACATACAATCTCGTCTCGGTAGCGTACGCCGGTTAAATTGCCGTCCACTATCACCAAAGAGATCATTCCATGTGTTGTAATTCCATTCCAGATCATAAAGCTCCCCCCTCCGCCGAATTGGCGACGCTGAATAACACAGGCGTCAATGTAACGTTCTCCAGCACAACGGTAAGCCAAAACACGACCGCCACTGCTGTCGATATGAAATCGCGACTCGTCCGTAAACATAACTCCTGCCCAATATATGTTATTGAAACGACGATGCCTCCTACACCACGCTAACCTCGCAACACGGTAACGCCAGAACAGGACGGATAGCAGGACGTCGAGGACGGATGTTGGTATCTTGGAATCTGTTCCTTACGGTACGAGGATTTATCCTCCGATGCACAGGTATGCTTCTAGAGGTCAAAGAAGCCGATTGGAATTGATGACGTAATTGTGACGTCCTTATATACGTATCTTGCTGACACGACGTCACACGGGGGTGTTCTGATCATGGGCGGTCCCGAACGTTGCCAGTTTGCTGAAATTGTCTCCATAAAGTATTTTCAGTGTTAATGTGAACTCCGAACTGCCTTGTCACATTGCTATGAGACATTCCAGTTCCCAGCATCCCAATGAAAGGTGAAGATAACGGACAGTGATCAATCTCATAACTCCCATTAGCAAATACCATTTTTGACAATGCGAGGCATCTCTCAATCAAATTTTTATTCCAAAAATCAATGTTTTTTCTAGTTCAATACATTGAATACTGTCAAGTAATGTACGAATTTCTAATTGATAAGCAAACACGTGTCGCTTAGGCACGAAACTCCAGAAAAGCGTGCTGTGGCCATTAAGGCGAATCGAACGCGATATTTAACAAATTGAGTACCCAAAACACGCGTTTAATATACCTTTTAAAAATTTAACTTTTAAGTATAGACATTTTCTGTTTTTACAAGTATATATTACACTCTCTGTTCGTTTAGTTTAATTGAACATATTGTATTATATTGTGGTCTTTGGAAAGATTAAAGACACTTTAACAAAGTAGCAAACTATATCCATTGTGATATTAATGAAATTAAAATGTAAAGAATTAACAAACAATCAAACTCACTGTCCATCCACCGGGCGATATTTCCATGTTACACAGGACATCTTTGGATTTTTTGTCTTTTCCCAATGGATAAATCTGATAAATTCCGGAAGTATTCACTCCATTCTGGAACATCTCCCAACAGTCGAAAGGTCGAAGTGCTGAACAAAAGGCTTTGATAAGTGTACGATTTATGAAATTGATAAACATTTGATATCAATATTCCTGTTTTGAGTTGGTGAATAAACGACCAACACGTATCACTACATAGCAATATCTAAATTAAATGTTACAGCAAGATAGAGCTTACTTTCTTACGCATGTTCAACAGTGTTATAGGGATACTACCACCTGCAAAACGGCTAAACGTAAAGCTATATAATCATGTAATTAATATTTATATAGTATATTGATTGATTGAATAGTGTTGTACGTCCCCCTCGATAATATTTCACTGATATGGAGACGTGACGATGAAGGGCTGCAAAATTTAGGCCCATGCTCGGCGCTTATGGCCATTGAGCAGGGAGGGATCTTTATTGTGCCACACCTGCTGCGACAAGGGACCTCGTTTTTTATTGTATCTATAATGGCGTTGTATAATAACTCATGCAACGATAATTGTTTGGTTTCATCTCAGATGAAATAGGCCAAAATGTACATTCATTTTTGACTAATTTAACGTTCTGTATGACATCTTTTGGTTGGATGATCGGCCTCTTTTGACCACACGTATATGCATTGGGCGTACCTTCTTAACACGTGATTGGAAAGAAAACAATGGTGGTAAGTTTGGTCATCAAGTTCGTCGACTGTTGATGAACTCGACTGTAGATATAGGAATGCACACCCGCCAGACGAAATTCATTGTACTATAACAGTTTTGAAACTCTGAAAGGTAGTTAGGTATACACAGACCCAAGAATCGATGAGAAAATATTTCAGTGTACATACAAGTAATATGCTAATAACTAGGATTCCACGTTGTATACACTCGGCTCTTATGTAGAAAGACATGCTGTAATTGGTTTGGGCGCTCAATTCTTAACCGGAAGGTCCCGTGTTTGATACTTGATCCTAGCCCAGAGTCAACCAAAAACGATTATATTAGGAAGAGACTATCAATTCGACAAGTGTTCAGCATTAAAACTGAAAGCCACGGGTCTTTGTCTCTAAAGCAGAGGTCCAATGTCCTGGTAGGCGTTAGTATCATCAAGAACCTCGCTAGCACCTTCTTCAGTGTGATGTTCAGTATGTGGTAGTTCACCTACAGATGGTGAGTGAAAATTCTTATCCGGGTATTCTTGCTTGTCGTAAGAGACAAAAATCTGGCGGTCCTTAGGATGAGACCGCAGAAGCCATCACAGTAGGTGTCACACGATCCCTCCCTGCTTAAAAGTTGTAAGCGTCGAGCATTGGTGTAAATTTTGCAGCCATTCACCGGCAATGATGGCGTCTCTATATGAGTGAAAAAATCTTGAGTGGGACGTTAAACAATATACAACCAACCATCTAACATGATATTATATTTGAAACAAAGGTGACTTTCACATGTAATGTCGATTACTTTGCTTTAACTACAAATGTCAATGTTAAACGCCGTAGATTTGACCCGGCATTATGATCGAGAATTGTTGTGATGATAAATGGATCGGAAGATATATATATCCAAATTCCATCAATAAACTCAATGTTGCTTCATATGAAATACTTTATTGAAAGGCTATCGAGTTATATTCCCTTGAAAGTATATAGAAAAACTGCAACATTGTTCATCTTCACTGAATGCATTAACAGCATATTTGAACCAGATGGTTTGCTCGCGACAAGACAAACATTGCAATACAGGAAAGTATATCAACTAAATATTTTGAGGATAGAATCGGTATAGAAATAACATATAGGTATAATAAAGAAATAGCTGTTAGGAAGAATACCACACCAGAGAAATTTGACATGGAAGATCGATGAAAAGTGGAGGATGTGTATAATAACACTTTTAAATTGGAAACATCTAAACTTACTTTATTTAGTAACACAATGCAGTTTGAGTAGAAAGTAATCTAAATATAAACCCGATGGGCTTGAACACGTGATGTACAGACCAGTAGTCGACACGTTGACCGACTGATTTATTCAGCTAGTCACATGTAAAAGGAATAAAGAAATAGCACTGGTATTTCTATATTCATTCATGTTTTGAAAGGAAGTCCGCCATTATGACGATGTCGTATCCCTCCTTAAAGGATATTCTAGCTAATTGCATGAAGTGGAAACATTTGCAGATATATGTCATTGTTATTTATTTGATATAATTATGTTCTATTCAGTTTTGCTTATCTTCATACCTGGTTTTGATGATGTACTGGTTATGTAATCAGACGTTGTGTATGAATCCTCGGTGGATGTTTCTCGTTGGATAGTGGAAGAGTGTGTCGATATTAAGGAGAGATGTGGCTCGTCTGTTGAAGTGTTGTAACTCTCCTTGTAGGGGTGGACGCCATCAGACTTGTTGTCCTTAGCTAGAAATAAAACAAAACAGCTATCGGCTCTTAAATAATTCTATATGTTTGACACTTGATAAAGATTAAATCTGTCTCTGAATAAAAATTACCATGGTAGCACCCAAACATGAAAGAAGAAAAAACTTGAATTATCTCAAGTTTTGAATGAACTCTGTTTAAATGATTAAGATAAATGGTTCACGGTGAGTGTGATTGGTCAAAAGAGGATGCTTAGTCAAGCTATAGACACCTGATTCCAACTCTAGTGTGTCCGAAGATCCGTGTTCACCCATCTACCACTTCTTTAACGTTTGTAGGATTATCATATTGATCATTGTTCTTCATCTTCACCCTTTTCACCATGATATCCTATATGTCAATTTGATATATCCCTGTGAGCTCGAAATAAAGGACACCACACTTCTGCTTCATACTTAGATATTTTATTGAAAGTAGACATTAACAGTAAACTGACAACTGAACTATATGACAAACGGGATGATTTCAGCTTCTCCATCGTCAACTTCCCATATTTATGTAGCAATATTCCATTATCACCTGCATATGGTGTTTATATATCTCAAATGATTCGATATGTAAGAGTTTGTTCTGCATATAGACAGTTTTTAAATTGAGGTAAGGTACTGACAAACAAGTTGATGGTACAGGTGTGTCAACAGTCTTGATTGAAGTAAGCATTTCGCAAATTCTATGGTCGTTATAATGATCTAGTTCGTCAATACAACCCATCATTGGGTCAAATATTGTCTGACGTGTTTCATACCGATTGTTAAGACGTTCTTGGCACACTGATTTTGACTGCGGAGAACTTCCATTTACCTGAACAGATATAGGGTTCATGGCGGGTGTGACCGGTCGACAGGGGATGGTTACTCCTCCTAGACACCTGATCCCACCTCTGGTCTGTCCAGAGGTCCGTGTATGCCCAACTATCTATTTTGTATTGCTTATAGGAGTTATGAGATTGGTCACTGTTCGTTATCCTCACCTTTCATACTGGAATTATCATTAAATTCAAATGTCGTGTGGGGAATTTGAAATATCGCCGCAACTAAAGCTGTGAAAATACAATTTTATCTCCAATTGATCGTCCTAAGTAGGGAACACGGTTCACCCGACACGGTCTACCCGACACGACACGGTCTACCCGACACGGTCTACCCTTTTTCGCACTAAAACGTCCATCGTAATTGTCTGGAATCTTCAAATGACTTTTAAAAATGTACTACACATAACATTATAGACACTCAAAAGCTGTGTAGATTGTTAGGATTTATATGTTCCTGTTCTTTCTCATATATGACACGATTTTATTTTCAGGCTTTTAAAAAATGAAATTATACAGTTACTGTACAATATTTATCTTCATTCTGCCGTACATTTCAAAGATAGGAAAATTATGATATGCAGAATTTGAAAACAAAATAGTCAGGATGTTCTAAAAGTGACAGGCTGTTGAATGTTGTCATTTTTGTTTGAAATTATGAAATCTGGATTTGTATTGTGTCCCCCCCCCCCCGAAATATGCATTCATCGCCATTATCTTACAACGAGCGAATGATTGCCATCATTATAAGTGGATCATTTTCATGCGTTGACAACAGCAATGTTGAATTGTGCTGATTCTTTCAATAGCAATATTGTAAATACGGAAACCACATATCAACCTACCCATGCTGTCCAGGGTTTATATTTTCAAAAAAAAAAAAAAAATACAAAAAATGAATTTAAAAAAAAACATTATTGCATTGTAAAATGTATGTTTTGGACGTCACATTCGACAATAGTAATCTGCTTGGGAAAACGATTCGTTTTTCGTTTCATAATATTTCCAAAATTAAATGCCTGTGGTCACAGATGTTGATTGCTGAAAATTCCTGCCCGAATATCGCTATTGTCACGATAGCACTTGGTTCTATCAATTGCTATTGATAATTAGAAAGTGGAATGTAATATATTTACCGATGTACATTGAGCCGATTCCAAGCGCAATCGACAACGCTGCCACCACTACGATCACCACAAGGAGCACCTTTTTCCAGTGGACAAATTTCTGGATTAAAAAGGGAGATATTTTTACCGCTTTCTTGCATTTACCATTTTGATGATGTAATGCATGTCAGCAGAACATTGATATAGTTATAGCATGTATAAAGGTACCTGTGGAAAGGTGTCGGCATTGTGTTCTCTACATGGGTGAGGGTCCTGCTAATAGAATAAGACATGTATTTTAATGTGTCATATATTTATAAAGTCACCTAGACATGAATATAACTATTTTGGTGAGTCATATATTGATAAAATTACATAGATATCATAAGATCTCTCACTATTTTAATGTGCCATATATTTATAAAATTACCCAGATATCATTAGACCTCTCACCATTTTAATGTGTCATATATTGATAAAATTACCCAGATATCATAAGATCTCTCAATATTTTAATGTGCCGTATATTGATAAAATTACCCAGATATCATAAGATCTCTCACAATTTTGATGTGTCATATATTGATAAAATTACCCAGATATCATAAGATCTCTCACTATTTTAATGTGTCATATATTGATAAAATTACCCAGGTATCAAAACATCTCTCACTATTTTAATGTGCCATATATTGATAAAATTACCCAGATATCAAAACATCTCTCATTATTTTAATGTGTCATACATTGATAAAATTACCCAGATATCATTAGATCTCTCACTATTTTAATGTGTCATATATTGATAAAATTACCCAGATATCATAAGACCTCTCACTATTTTAATGTGTCATATATTGATAAAATTACCCAGATATCATAAGATCTCTCACTATTTTGATGTGTCATATATTGATAAAATTACCCAGATATCATAAGATCTCTCACTATTTTAATGTGTCATATATTGATAAAATTACCCAGATATCATTAGATCTCTCACTATTTTGATGTGTCATATATTGATAAAATTACCCAGATATCATAAGACCTCTCACTATTTTAATGTGCCATATATTGATAAAATTACCCAGATATCAAAACATCTCTCACTATTTTAATGTGCCATATATTGATAAAATTACCCAGATATCAAATCATCTCTCACTATTTTAATGTGCCATATATTGATAAAATTACCCAGATATCAAAACATCTCTCACTATTTTAATGTGCCATATATTGATAAAATTACCCAGATATCATAAGATCTCTCACTATTTTAATGTGTGATATATTGATAAAATTACCCAGATATCAAAACATCTCTCACTATCTTAATGTGCCATATATTGATAAAATTACCCAGATATCATAAGATCTCTCACTATTTTAATGTGCCATATATTGATAAAATTACCCAGATATCATAAGATTTCTCACTATTTTAATGTGCCATATATTGATAAAATTACCCAGATATCATTAGACCTCTCACCATTTTAATGTGTCATATATTGATAAAATTACCCAGATATCATAAGATCTCTCATTATTTTAATGTGCCGTATATTGATAAAATTACCCAGATATCATAAGATCTCTCACTATTTTAATGTGTCATATATTGATAAAATTACCCAGATATCAAAACATCTCTCACTATTTTAACGTGCCATATATTGATAAAATTACCCAGATATCATAAGATCTCTCACTATTTTAATGTGTCACATATTGATAAAATTACCCAGGTATCAAAACATCTCTCACTATTTTAATGTACCATATATTGATAAAATTACCCAGATATCAAAACATCTCTCATTATTTTAATGTGTCATATATTGATAAAATTACCCAGATATCATTAGATCTCTCACTATTTTGATGTGTCATATATTGATAAAATTACCCAGATATCATAAGATCTCTCACTATTTTAATGTGCCATATATTGATAAAATTACCCAGATATCAAAACATCTCTCACTATTTTAATGTGTCATATATTGATAAAATTACCCAGATATAAAAAAAATCTCACTATTTTAATGTGCCATATATTGATAAAATTACCCAGATATCATAAGATCTCTCACTATCTTAATGTGTCATATATTGATAAAATTACCCAGATATCAAAACATCTCTCACTATTTTAATGTGTCATATATTGATAAAATTGCCTAGACATTAAAATATGTATCACTATTTGATGTGTCATATATTGATAAAATTCCCTATACATTATGAAATTGATTACTTTCAACGTTTTTATACATTGAACTTGCATTGCGTCATACTCACGGATTTTTCTTACAAGTCCTTACGGATCTCCGACTCGTAGTCAATCGCAAGCATTCGTAAATAGACACTCGTAAGGATCCGTGAAAGTAGGGGCAAGTTTTTTGACATGTCAAAAATAATTTTCACGATTGTCCACGGATTTCATTTTCCGCAAATAACTTGTAACAATCTGTAAGTATCGTAAAATGGTCGCAAGAACACGTAAACTGTTCGTAAGAATCCGTAAAACATTCGTAAAAAGTTTTTTTTTTTTTACGAATCTTTGCGGTTAGTTTACGATATGCTACGGATAGTTTACGAATTGTTTACGGATTATTACGAATGCCTAAGTGATATTTACGATTTCATTCACGTCGGTTTACAATCGCTTTACGGATTGTTCAGAGTCATTACGAACGCTTTACGTATAGACACGATTACTTTACAAGTACATACTTAACCTTTACGATTAAGGAAAGGTGTAAAAGATACAAAATCTGACAGTTTCTTTCAGTTGTTATCAAGACATTAAAGTTACACATTAAGGGAGTTACACATTAAGGAAGTTACACATTAATGTCAGTTGTCGAATGATGATACACAGCCAATTACGAACACTTTTGAGTCAAAAACGTAAACAATCGTAACTAACTCCTAACTATTCGTAACAGCACGTTATCAACACGTTAACAGGTCGTGATTTACACATAAAGGCTAAGCTAAATCGTAAATGTCCGTAATATACTCGTAACAATCCCTAAAAAGCTCGTAAAATGTCGTAAATTGCTCGTATTTATCCGTGTTCACTCGGAACAAATCGTACATGTTTGCCGTAAATGTATCGCAAGAACTCGTAATAAACCGTAAATCGCCAGTAAATACTCGTAAATACTCTTAAAACGTTCTTAAGCAGCTCTTTAAAGTGTCCAAATCGTAATAATCCGTGTACTTTTACGGATTTGTGGAATACGTAAGGATCCGTTAAGAAAAATCCGTGAATGTGAAGGTACCATTACACTTTATTTTTTTCTAAGAGATAATATCTGTTCAAAAATACTTTCTGGTACATACTATTGTCTCTATTCTGTACCTGTACTTTTATCAAATTTTCCTTTTACTGTACGACACGTGTTGTGCTCTACCTTTTCCAGAAATTAAGGGGTTAATTAAGTAATCTTCCATATGCAAAAAAAATTAAGATGTAGAAAAACACAATTACTCGACATATATCTCTGGGAAAAGTTTAAACTAGAAAAAACAGCACAAATATGAACAACTCTAATATAACGATATTTTGTTTTGCTTACTTGGATTTACTTGCACATTACTTACCAGAAGTGGATGATTAATATCGCAATCCTACAAGGGAAAGACATGTAAATTGTATTACAGGTATATGTGTTTATTATTATAAATTTGAATGTATTTGGTATTCAGTCTCTCTAAAAGGTAGCTGCAGAACTGTAGCTCTCTGGAAAAAAATGAGGCAGATCAGAGACTATCGATCCACCTACATAAAACTCTCTGTTTACTGCGCACGTTATTCTGCGCACGTCTGATGTCTTGTATCGCTGCCTCAAAATCTTAACGAAGTCCTAGCATTGTGCTCCTCTGTTAACTGACGTGTTTTCACACTCTAATGAGGCAAATGTTATTCACAACCTTCTACATAAGAAAAAATATCTTGCTATGGCCCTCAACTCGACATTTAGATATATCGACGATGTTTCATCTATTAACCATAATCATTTCATATGTCGATTTGATATACCCCAGCAAACTTGAAATAAAAGACACCACATGATCCTCCAAATCTGCTTCATACTTCGAGATATTTTAATAAAAATAAATATCGACGGCAAATTAATAACTCATTTTTATGCCAAACGAGGCGATTTCAGCTTCTCCATCGTTAACTTTCCAACTTCTGCAGTCCTAATTAGGGCCCCGTGATATGGCGAGTGCCTTATAGTACTGTAATCACTTTTTGGACACAATAGCTTTCCTTGAAAATATTTTCCTAGATTTTATGCATAATACTTCAATTGCTCAGAATTCAATTTCCAGATTTGTCAGGTTTCTTGTTACGGTGTTGTGGGACTCGGATGTTTTTATATATATATTTAAAAAAGATGTCAGCGCTGTCTATAGCACGCGATAATGTGAGATTACATTTATTACAATGATTTTTGTACTTTTTACGTAACACTCGGATTAGTCAAAGGAACTTTCAGACTCCAGTCCTTCCTTTCTGGGACAATTTAAGTTTCTTTAAGATTGAGATATTTTAGCATGAATAAAACAATAGAATTTTCTATGCCATGCCTGCCTCTACAATATTCATAATGAGACCCTTTTTAATGGGTCAGTTATCTCTTGACAGGTTTCATTTGCGTCCGGTCGACAAGGGATGCTTACTCCTTCTAGACACCTGGAGTCGTATGCATAAACATTCTTAAGTCCTTAAGCATATACTTAAGTATGAATTTCTTGCTTAGCAGGTTGAGATTTTACTTAGCATATTGCTTAACAGATTGCATAAAACTTCTTAACTCGTAAGTATATGCTTAGTATATGCTTAAAGTTAAGCATGGTCTTTACTTGTCTTAAGTTCTTAAGCATATTGCTTAGCAAGAACAAAATGGCTGACAGAAAACAGAGAACATTCAAACCACGAATTAATCCCTTAGAATCAATGACAGCAGCAGAACTGCAGCACAGATTTAGATTTGATCAGGAAGGAATTGAATTTATAACAGATTTAATTCAAAATGACATTATGCCTTTGACCAACAGAAATCACAGTGTACCTGCAATTGTGCAAGTCATGGTTGCCTTGAGATACTATGCTACAGGTAAGATGCAGCTATGTAGTGGTGACAACTTTGGTCTTCACCAGTCAACGGTTTCAAGAATAATTCAAAGAGTTACTACCGCTCTTGTTCAACCAAATATTGTCAAGCGATTCGTTTCCTTTCCAATGGACCCAGGAACTATTCGAAAGCACCAGGTTGACTTTTTTGCCATTGCTGGTTTCCCTGGTGTGGTTGGGGCGATTGATGGAACTCACGTGCGAATTATAGCTCCCAGTGAACACGAAGTGGAGTATGTCAACCGGAAAAACTTTCACAGTATAAATGTACAGATTGTATGTGATGCCAGTTATAAGATTTTAGACATCGTGGCAAGCTGGCCGGGAGCGACTCACGATGCCAGAATACTGAGGGAGAGTGGTCTATTTCAGCTCTTTCAACGACGTTTATTGCCCGTGAAATGCCATCTTCTCGGTGATAGCGGTTATCCTGGGAAAGACTGGCTGCTGACACCTTTTTTAAATCCACAAGCTGGTCCACAGTCACGGTACAACAGGTAAGGAAATTAAGGCCTAATATATATCGGAGCACTTTGAAAAATAAACACTTATCGCTTATATTACGAGAAATATTCTCATATTCTCTAGCAGCACACCCATCATGACGAGGACGCTGCTGTTCATCCAAATTGTTGGGGTTGCTGCTTTCGGTAAACGGTACCGAGGCATTTCGACCCAGTTTAAATTCGCTCTCCCCATTCTGCATAACAAACATAGATATCATTCATGTTAACTATTACGAAAGATACAAGTCGAATTTTTGTTGTTGACATGCGTGTATCTTTAAAACTTTAGAAAAAACATGGCTTAGGGACTAACATAGAGTACAAAAATAATAGATTAAAAAAAAGAAAGAAAGAAAATATACAGCTCAAAAGTATATTCAAAACACTAACGCATTCTGGATTCTAATATCCATCTTCATGTGGATATACTTTGGAACTGCATATTTTCATTCACACACATCTCTCTTTCTTCTCTATCTATATATGAATGTAACACACACCTCTGACACCCCCCCCCCAATTATTTTTCTCAAAGTATGAAGAACCTGGAACCGTCTTTTTAAGTGACAAATTGTTCTCTCAACAAGGGTGCGAGTGCACTTATGCGACCTTTTAAAAATGAAGATATAGTTTTACATAACATCGCAAAAATGTTCAATCTGCCCCTCCCTGACGATGATGACAACGCAGATGCTTACAATGACAATGGAAATGCCAATGACCACATAGTTGCAGATATCCAGGGTACAGATGGTCGAGCTTACAGAAACCACATTGTTTCTGCTCATTTTATGTAAACAGGTATGTGGTCACTGCGTAACAGTAAATGAAAAGATACAAATAATCAAAAAAGTACTGGCAACATTATTTAATTCAAGATTATAGAACTATTTGATAATTACTAAATGTGAGTAAATTCGTGTCAAAGCGCTGATAATTCACTATTTGTATCTACTCCTTCAATTCTTTCAATCTGAAGTCGTATAAACTTGTTTCGGAGGGTGAGATTCTCAATTTCTAGTTCTAGCTTCTGCTTTTGCAGATGCGGGTCAATTACGGTGTGGGTGCAAACATTGGTAGGACATGCGTTTGGCTGTGGGACAGTAACAAAGTTTATTTGTTGCTGCCCATCTCCAGATTCACTGGTGCTGATGACATGGAGATCTTGAGTCACAAAGCCATCTGATTCACTGAAATAAAAGGAATCGAATTCTTATACATTGATAAGTTTTGTTTTTTTTTTCAATTTTCAATCCAAGAATTAAGAAATGGTGTATAAAATTCCTGAACATACATCGTACTCGCTGTGGTTTCCGTGCTGATCTTTGGTCTGTCGAGCATTAGATATGTTGTGTCAACTGTACCAGGGATCCCACTGATACTTATATTGTTGGTACCAATAACACTCCCAACTGCTTCTGCTAATGGCGTTAAAGGTTTTCCCGCTGGTCCACCGCCTACAAAATTAAACGAAATACGCTGGTGCCAAAACAAGTAATGATAAATAATGTAGTATAATTCTAATGTTATTTATTACAATTGTTTTGATTGGACAAAAACAAATCTAATCGTGAATTTACACATCAATAAATCCAAAAACGCTATGCATAGGTACATGCACTCGCCTGAAAACAAATAACACAGTGCGGGAAAACTATTCAAATTTTTGAAATTGATAATACAGGGAATCAAACATCTTTTTTTTTGGAAGAATTTATTATGTGTAAATTCTGAACATTTTACAGACAAACTTAACATAAAAGTGCCTTGCACTTTTACTCCGTTTGTGAGTAAAATGTCCAGAGTTTACACATCGATAAATTCTTTAAAAAGAATGTTCAATCCTATAATATATCTATCAATCGATATTGCACATAGAGATGGTAGCAGCTTGGTCCGGTTGCCTAATGGGGGGGGGGATAATTGATGCGTTCGAATGTTGGGATAGAAGAATACTTGCTAGTATAAAAAAAATGTTAAACTAGGCAATTATGTGTAATTTCGAAATTAATGCAAGTATTTATTCTTTAGAAATAAAAGAAAATAATTCATACTTAAATGCATCAAGGAATCAAAGACTGTCTGAAGTTTGTAATCAGTGGCGGATCCAGAGGGGATCCGGTAGTTAGACCCCCCCCCCCTTTCGTCACATGATTTTGATAAAGAAAAGTATAAACTACGCATCTTTAAGATGTACCCCAATTTTGAAAACCAGAATTAATTGTACCCCCCCCCCCTTCAAAATTCTTCGATCCGCCCTGGTAATAATTAGATGATGAAAAATTGTTTGAAAAATTCCTTTTTAAGTGCCTGTATTGCATAGATAGGGCCAGCTTTGGGTGGGTAGTTATTGAAAAAAAAAATCACACATCATAATAATTATGTATTTTCTGTATAATCTAGAAAACACACAGCTTGTTGAACATAATTCAAATCAAACCACAAACCATGGGACATCCTATATTTATTTCTACATTACAAAGTCTTACTTATTCTATCAAATTTAAGATGAAATCACCAAGGTTGTTTTTTTAATTAGTCATTAGGTAAATTAAATCAAGGTAGATCTATTCTCATTCTGAACTTCTGTCATAATTTAGAGATTTCATAGTTAAAAAAGCAGGTGTCCGGGTAGGGCGGAGTTAGCGCTCTCGCTTCTACAGTAACAGTTGTGACCCGAGTTCGATCCCATAGTGCCAATATCCGTGCATCAAAGGGTCCCATTGCAAATCAATTTCGAGCTTCCGTGGGTTATCCCTGTACTTTATGCATGCACATTATATTTATTTAGAAGGGTCATATCGATCAAAGGTTTTACATTATTCATATTTTTCTGTCATTAAGTTAAATTAAAAATTTCTCAAAATAGCAATGGCTTATACGTCACCTATGTAAGCTAACTTTCCACACTTACTTTTTCATGATTTATAAGGATCTATTCATGACCGGAAGGGGGGGGGCAAAAAAGGGACATAACCTTTGAATAATATTACGTCATTTCAGTCAATGACGTGACGATGCATATTTCGACATTTTGTTTACTGTGTATAACTTTGTGCAGACTGCGATATTCGAATTTGTTGAGGATTTGATTGCTGAATACAGAAACAACATATGATATTGGGCCTGTTTGGCTACATACTAGATGGTACGGTAAGATAACATACAATTAGGCTACCCTCGAGTGCCTAGGTCTCTATTTATTTATAAATGCGATAGTAAAGAAATATAGTTCATCATCAGCACATTACGGGGAATGGATTTAATGCCTGTCTTGTTCGTGTATGTTTTTCAAGCAAATTTGAAATGCATACTATATATATACTATATAGATTTAATATATATTCGTTTACCCGTTTGTTTCACACTACGTCGTGCGTCTGCCAGCTCTGCTTTCCCCTTCATCTGTATATTGTGCCATTTCTTCTCAACCTCCTCCACCGTTCGCTTGGTGGAGGAAGAGTAGTTAGAATAATCTAACTGTGTCTCGGGACAGGCCCTCACCACAGTTAGAATACCTCCCATATACCCGTAATGTAGCAGAAAATTGCGGAATCGCTCCAAAACGATTTTAAACTTATCAAAGAATAAACGCGTACATTTAAAGTTAAATTTATATACAACTAACCTCATTGGTAATTTGTAAGTCCTTAACACTGTAAAAAATCGTATAATAATATTGTAAACTCAACACTTTGAAATGTCACTTTTCTCGATTCGAACTGACTGCCATTTTACCGGAAACTGCCATCGGAACACCCTGCTGCATGCTGTTTTCCAAAAACGAACGCTTACCTAATTTGCAAATAAGAACGGCCCAAGTGGGTCGTTAAGATAACTTTCCAAATGCATATGAGTGATGTGTTACATAATTTTACCGAAACATGCACTGTGTGCAATTTTCATTTTGCTACATTGCAGGTATATAGGACGCATTCTATCGTTAAATCGGGTCCGTAGGACATTATCATTTTAACGATAGAACATTCTATCTAGAGGAAGAGGCATTGATGGCATCTGTGATTTTCCTCCAAATCTCCTGTTTCTTTAATGTCGTAACCCCCGTTCCGAATTTAGCTCGAAGGATACTTTTATGTTCTTCTACACACTTGCTTAAAAACAAGCATTCATCTGCTGTCCAATTCGGTTTTCTTTTCTTAGTTGTCTGTAATGACTGACTCTCAACACCTTCTCTTTCTGCCATATTTTCAAGGATCAATGCAGATGCAGACGATAAAATCGGATATAACGTCATATAAAACGACATTTGATTTTTGGTCTATTTATTTTATTAACCTTGCATAACACAAAAAATTATAGTATTCCATCATTTATTAGCGATACAAGAGAGACTTATCAAGAAAATGTTCAACTCCATGCAATCTGTGTTTACGGTAAAGTGAAAGCGGAAATGACGTTTGACATAGCAACGATAAACTTAAGCATATTGCGATGTACTTAGCTAAAAACAACTAAGCATGTTGCTTAGAGGTTTTATGCAACGGAACTTAAGAATCTTACTTAGCTAAGTATATACTTAAGAAATTTAAGTATATACTTAAGAAAATTCTTAGAATTTTTATGCATACGACTCCTGGAGTCGTATGCATCAACATTCTTAAGTCCTTAAGCATATACTTAAGTATGAATTTCTTGCTTAGCAGGTTGAGATTTTACTTAGCATATTGCTTAGCAGATTGCATAAAACTTCTTAACTCTTAAGTATATGCTTAAAGTTAAGCATGGTCTTTACTTGTCTTAAGTTCTTAAGCATATTGCTTAGCAAGAACAAAATGGCTGACAGAAAACAGAGAACATTCAAACCACGAATTAATCCCTTAGAATCAATGACAGCAGCAGAACTGCAGCACAGATTTAGATTTGATCAGGAAGGAATTGAATTTATAACAGATTTAATTCAAAATGACATTATGCCTTTGACCAACAGAAATCACAGTGTACCTGCAATTGTGCAAGTCATGGTTGCCTTGAGATACTATGCTACAGGTAAGATGCAGCTATGTAGTGGTGACAACTTTGGTCTTCACCAGTCAACGGTTTCAAGAATAATTCAAAGAGTTACTACCGCTCTTGTTCAACCAAATATTGTCAAGCGATTCGTTTCCTTTCCAATGGACCCAGGAACTATTCGAAAGCACAAGGTTGACTTTTTTGCCATTGCTGGTTTCCCTGGTGTGGTTGGGGCGATTGATGGAACTCATGTGCGAATTATAGCTCCCAGTGAACACGAAGTGGAGTATGTCAACCGGAAAAACTTTCACAGTATAAATGTACAGATTGTATGTGATGCCAGTTATAAGATTTTAGACATCGTGGCAAGCTGGCCGGGAGCGACTCACGATGCCAGAATACTGAGGGAGAGTGGTCTATTTCAGCTCTTTCAACGACGTTTATTGCCCGTGAAATGCCATCTTCTCGGTGATAGCGGTTATCCTGGGAAAGACTGGCTGCTGACACCTTTTTTAAATCCACAAGCTGGTCCACAGTCACGGTACAACAGGTAAGGAAATTAGGGTCTAATATATGTTGGAGCACTTTGAAAAATAAACACTTATCGCTTATATTACGAGAAATATTCTCAAATTCTCTAGCAGCACACCCATCATGACGAGGACGCTGCTGTTCATCCAAATTGTTGGGGTTGCTGCTTTCGGTAAACGGTACCGAGGCATTTCGACCCAGTTTAAATTCGTTCGCCTCATTCTGCATAACAAACATAGATATCATTCATGTTAACTATTACGAAAGATACAAGTCGAATTTTTGTTGTTGACATGCGTGTATCTTTAAAACTTTAGAAAAAACATGGCTTAGGAACTAACATAGAGTACAAAAATAATAGATTAAAAAAAAAGAAAGAAAGAAAATATACAGCTCAAAAGTATATTCAAAACACTAACGCATTCTGGATTCTAATATCCATCTTCATGTGGATATACTTTGGAACTGCATATTTTCATTCACACACATCTCTCTTTCTTCTCTATCTATATATGAATGTAACACACACCTCTGAAATCCCCCCCCTCCAATTATTTTTCTCAAAGTATATCTTCATTTTTAAAAGGTCGCATAAGTGCACTCGCAACCTTGTTGAGAGAACAATTGGTCACTTAAAAAGACGGTTCCAGGTTCTTCATGGAGAAATACGTCAGCATCCTCAACGTGCCAGCAATGTCATCATAGCATGCGGAGTTTTACATAACATCGCAAAAATGTTCAATCTGCCCCTCCCTGACGATGGTGACAACGCAGATGCTTACAATGACAATGGAAATGCCAATGACCACATAGTTGCAGACATCCAGGGTACAGATGGTCGAGCTTACAGAAATCACATTGTTTCTGCTCATTTTATGTAAACAGGTATGTGGTCACTGCGTAACAGTAAATGAAAAGATACAAATAATCAAAAAAGTACTGGCAACATTATTTAATTCAAGATTATAGAACTATTTGATAATTACTAAATGTGAGTAAATTCGTGTCAAAGCGCTGATAATTCACTACTTGTATCTACTCCTTCAATTCTTTCAATCTGAAGTCGTATAAACTTGTTTCGGAGGGTGAGATTCTCAATTTCTAGTTCTAGCTTCTGCTTTTGCAGATGCGGGTCAATTACGGTGTGGGTGCAAACATTGGTAGGACATGCATTTGGCTGTGGGACAGTAACAAAGTTTATTTGTTGCTGCCCATCTCCAGATTCACTGGTGCTGATGACATGGAGATCTTGAGTCACAAGGCCATCTGATTCACTGAAATAAAAGGAATCGAATTCTTATACATTGATAAGTTTTTGCTTTTTTTCAATTTTCAATCCAAGAATTAAGAAATGGTGTATAAAATTCCTGAACATACATCGTACTCGCTGTGGTTTCCGTGCTGATCTTTGGTCTGTCGAGCATTAGATATGTTGTGTCAACTGTACCAGGGATCCCACTGATACTTATATTGTTGGTACCAATAACACTCCCAACTGCTTCTGCTAATGACGTTAAAGGCTTTCCCGCTGGTCCACCGCCTACAAAATTAAACAAAATACGCTGGTGCCAAAAACAAGTAATGATAAATAATGTAGTATAATTCTAATGTTATTTATTACAATTGTTTTGATTGGACAAAAACAAATCTAATCGTGAATTTACACATCAATAAATCCAAAAACGCTATGCATACGTACATGTACTCGCCTGAAAACAAATAACAGTGCGGGAAAACTATTCAAATTTTTGAAATTGATAATACAGGGAATCAAACCTTTTTTTTTTTTGGAAGAATTTATTATGTGTAAATTCTGAACATTTTACACACAAACTTAACATAAAAGTGCCTTGCACTTTTACTCCGTTTGTGAGTAAAATGTCCAGAGTTTACACATCGATAAATTCTTTAAAAAGAATGTTCAATCCTATAATATATCTATCAATCGATATTGCACATAGAGATGGTAGCAGCTTGGACTGGTTGCCTAATGGCGGGGGTGGGTGGGTGGGGGATAATTCATGCGTTCGAATGATGGGATAGAAGAATACTTGCTAGTATAAAAAAAAAAGTTAAACTAGGCAATTATGTGTAATTTCGAAATTGATACAAGTATTTATTCTTTAGAAATAAAAGAAAATAATTCATACTCAAATGCATCAAGGAATCAAAGACTGTCTGAAGTTTGTAATCAGTGGCGGATCCAGAGGGGATCCGGGAGTTAGACCCCCCCCCTTTCGTCACATGATTTTGCTAAAGAAAAGTATAAATTACGCATCTTTAAGATGTATCCCCAATTTTGAAAACCAGAATTAATTGTACCACCCCCTTCAAAATTCCTCAATCCGCCCTGGTAATAATTAGATGATGAAAAATTGTTTGAAAACTTCCTTTTTAAGTGCATGCACATTATATTTATTTAGAAGGGTCATATCGATCAAAGGTTTTACATTATTCATATTTTTCTGTCATTAAGTTAAATTAAAAATTTCTCAAAATAGCAATGGCTTATACGTCACCTATGTAAGCTAACTTTCCACACTTACTTTTTCATGATTTATAAGGATCTATTCATGACCGGAAGAGGGGGGGGGCAAAAAGGGACATAACCTTTGAATAATATTACGTCATTTCAGTCAATGACGATGCATATTTCGACATTTTTGTTTACTGTGTATAACTTTGTGCAGACTGCGATATTCGAATTTGTTGAGGATTTGATTGCTGAATACAGAAACAACATATGATATTGGGCCTGTTTGGATACATACTAGATGGTACGGTAAGATAACATGCAATTAGGCTACCCTCGAGTGCCTAGGTCTCTATTTATTTATAAATGCGATAGTAAAGAAATATAGTTCATCATCAGCACAGTATGGGGACTGGATTTTGTGCCTGTCTTGTTCCTGTATGTTTTTCAAGCAAATTTGAAATGCATACTCTATATATACTATATAGATTTAATATATATTCGTTTACCCGTTTGTTTCACACTACGTCGTGCGTCTGCCAGCTCTGCTTTCCCCTTCATCTGTATATTGTGCCATTTCTTCTCAACCTTCTCCACCGTTCGCTTGGTGGAGGAAGAGGCATTGATGGCATCTGTGATTTTCCTCCAAATCTCCCGTTTCTTTAATGTCGTAACCCCCGTTCCGAATTTAGCTCGAGGGATACTTTTATGTTCTTCTACACACTTGCTTAAAAACAAGCATTCATCTGCTGTCCAATTCGGTTTTCTTTTCTTAGTTGTCTGTAATGACTGACTCTCAACACCTTCTCTTTCTGCCATATTTTCAAGGATCAATGCAGATGCAGACGATAAAATCGGATATATCGTCATATAAAACGACATTTGATTTTTGGTCTATTTATTTTATTAACCTTGCATAACACAAAAAATTATAGTATTTCATCATTTATTAGCGATACAAGAGAGACTTATCAAGAAAATGTTCAACTCCATGCAATCTGTGTTTACGGTAAAGTGAAAGCGGAAATGACGTTTGACATAGCAACGATAAACTTAAGCATATTGCGATGTACTTAGCTAAAAACAACTAAGCATGTTGCTTAGAGGTTTTATGCAACGGAACTTAAGAATCTTACTTAGCTAAGTGTATACTTAAGAAATTTAAGTATATACTTAAGAAAATTCTTAGAATTTTTATGCATACGATTCCTGACTCCACTTCTGGTAAGTCCAGGGGTCGGTGTTTGCCCAACCCTCTGTTCTGTATTCCTTTTAGGAGTTATGATGAGATTATGAGATTAACACACACACACACACACACACACACACACACACACACACACACACACACACACACATATATATATATATATATATATATATATATATATATATATATATATTAGTGTGCCTCAGTTTAACACTTGGCCATATGGGTTTCCGTATCGAAACAGTTGAGAAATTAAACACCGTATGCACGTGTTCATGGACTATTGCTACATGAATATGGAAAGTTGACGATGGAGAAGCTGAACTCACCCCGTTTGTCAAAACGGTGAGTTGTTAGTTATGTTCAATATAACATCCAAACATGAAGGGTGATTAAACTTTTGCGAAACTATAGTTGATATTTATTCCGTCAGAGACAAAATACGGTCACAGTATCTTTACGTACCTTTTCATTGAGGGTTATTTTCAACAGATATATAGTTTGCGAACATATTCTAGTACAAGTCTTACCAGTGGCACGTCTGAAGGATGAAAAGGGTAATCCTACAAACAATACAGAATTTCATTATCATGTTGTCTTATGTTTTACACTGAAGGCATACGTACTCTCCCCAATTTAGTGTACTAGTTCCACAGGCAATTACATCGCTTGGGGTCGAATTTTACTACTAGAGACTCTTTAATAGTAAAATTCGACCCCCCAAGCGATGCAATTGTCTGTGACTAAATCAACAGCGAACTGAACACAGCGATGATATACAAAGGTCATAAATACAGCACTATAAACCCATGTCGTTAATCCTGTATAAACATATCCCAGTCATTAACACTGTATAAACATATCCTAGTCAGTAACACTGTATAAACATATCTTAATCATTAACATTGTATAAACATACCCTAGTCATTAACACTGTATAAACATATCTTAATCATTAACATTGTATAAACATACCCTAGTCATTAACACTGTATAAACATATACTAGTCATTAACACTGTATAAATATACCCTAGTCATTAACACTGTATAAATATACCCTAGTCATTAACACTATATAAATATACCCTAGTCATTAACACTATATGTATATGTATATATATATATATATCCTAGTCATTATCACTTTATAAACATATCCTAGTCAGTAACACTGTATAAACATATCCTAGTCAGTAACACTGTATAAACCTATCTTAATCATTAACACTGTATAAACCTATCTTAATCATTAACACTGTATAAACCTATCTTAATCATTAACACTGTATAAACCTATCTTAATCATTAACACTGTATAAACATACCCTAGTCAGTAACACTGTATAAACCTTTCTTAATCATTAACAATGCATTAAGGATACCCTAGTTATTACATTGGAAGTATACTATACTGGAGAGAGAGAAAAAAACCAGAAGCAACTTTAAACACATGAAACCTGCAATATTATATGAAATCATGAATAGAATACTCGATTTTTCCGTACCGCTGGAATGAAGTCATAATGATCCTCCCTAATAATGTCATACACCTCCTTCAAAAATAAAGGCACACATGATTAACGTATAATAATAAATATATCTGTGCTGTAGTATTAGCAAAATATTAAAGGAGTGATATAGTGCACGTCCTTATATTACACCAATGCAGATTCAATTATCATTCCTCTCTCTCTCACACACACACACACACACACACACACACACACACACACACACACACACACACACACACACACACACATGAAGTACTTTTAACAGTACGTCTACTTTTTGACACAATATTTTACTTGATTCAACTACACTGTACGTTTCCCTAATTGGTTCTGAAACTTTACTGCATTCTTTAGAACCTCCCATGATAGCTACTGAGAAGATGATCTATGTCCTACTGCAGACAAAATTCCCCAGGCTTTGGATTGGTCGACAAGCTGGGAATATGAGGTCATGAGGTCATGTACCTTGCCACGGTATACAAAATGGATTCAATGGATCTATATTCTTAACCGCTTCGTAAAATAATCATTTTTCAAATTCTTTCAGAAATTATTTGTAAAAGTACCTTATTTATTTTCAAGGATTAAAATAGCTCCGCTCGTGACGTAATAACGATGCTTATCGTCTGCGCGTTTGTGGACTAATAAAATCACGAAGCGATTTCTACCTTGTCCGCTCTACAGTAGGACATATTCGTTAAATGGATTCTTGACAGTAAAGATCGGGAGAATATAAACTTTGACATGAAAATACTCTGCCAAGAATCCATATAACTAATAATATATAAGCTATAATTGACAACATGGAGACAAGAGTCATTTCATACTTTTTGGAGTAAGGATATAACCACATTTCCTATGTAACATTGATCTATGTTAATTGTAGATTGTAATAAACACGATTTCCTATCCAATGTCGTTCAAAAACAAGACAATAAAAGATGTACGGATCATCAGTCCTTTTTTTTTTTTAGAAAGTTGATTTCATCTACATCATTTCAGTAACATGTACCTAAATAATACCTCGTTATGATCTGGGATATCACAAACATCCAGGCTTCTTTGTATTCTTGTCTATTAAAAGATATTAAGCATACTTAATTTTATACACGTGCATTGAAGAATGGCACTAAGCTGCATTAAATACCTTCTCCGTTGTGATGATTGACAAGATCAACACAACTTTACTAATGGGATTAACCATAGATATGGACTTTGGTGACACGACCTATTCAACAGAGAGTACACTGCACTGATGGAAGACGTTATCCGGTGCGTCTAGTACATGGTTTCATAATATAGTAAAATTATTAATCGTATTCTCCAACCCTCCGATACAAGCATCAATCTTGATATTTTTCTTGACAATCGAAGCCAGATGCGTTTGTGACGCAAAATTACAAATAAAAGGCGCGAACGTGGTCGACAACACTTTGAGACTTTTACAAATGTATCGATTAATAATTGTCCATTTTGGATCCGGGTTAGAATAGGTGCTCAGTACCCCTTGCTTGTCGTAAGAGGCGACTAAATGGGGCGGTCCCTTGGATGAGACCGTGAAAACTGAGGCCCCATTTCACAGCAAGCGTGACACGGTAAAGATCGAGGGTCAAAGAAAACAACTGTTGTCCGAGGACACAGTCTATAACTGTTTTGTTATACACTTTCAATTTTTAGGATGTTTTACTAGATGCACATGGTTTGTTGACTTTGAACTTTTAACATTACGTGACAGAGAAATTGTATACATTTATCAACACATCCACTAGTTTAAAAGGAAACCTACATAACATCCTAATTGATAATCAATAATTACATTTTTTGTGTTTCTGTTCTGCGTTCCATCTAATAAATTCTGTATGTACATCAGTCAAATCAGAGAACCTCGCCATTACGTAAAGCAAAGCAACATACCGAGAACCACGTGACTTACATAGCCAATAGAAATAAAGCAGACTATTGCCCGGTCAACAGTTCGTAAATGTTGACCGGTCAATAGACCAAGAGTGTGAGAATTGTTTTAACAGTAAAAATGTTACTTCTAAATCGTATTAGTTTTATATAGGAAATCTTTTTAGGTGTATAACAATAGAAATTATCGTCTCTTGAAAACCATTATCAGGTTGGACTCTATTTGTGGTGACAATGAAATGCACGGGGTTCTTCATTTTTAAACATATCAATGAACACCCTCAACTCCATGCATTTATCTGATTATTTCTTGATATTCAGAAAAAAATAGATATGTTTTACATGGTACTACACGTATACACTGTATTACAATAAAAAGAATCAGATATTTCACGTACGTCTACGTTGTCACTCTGAGTCGTGCTGATTGATACTACTTCTGCGTAGTCCGACCGAAGGGACGTTATATATCCACGTCTACAGCCAACCTTTAACAGCAACAAATAGAACCGGTATTAATCTATCCAATCTTTAACAGCAAGAAATACAATCGGTATAAATCTATTCAACCTTTATAGCAAATAATAGCAAATAATAGAACCGGTATTAATCTATCCAATCTTTAACAGCAAGAAATACAATCGGTATAAATCTATTCAACCTTTATCAGGAAGAATATAAATATATCCATGCTTTGAACCGGTGTACAGTCCTTGAAACGTTCTAATTGCCCACATGAAGGGTGGGCGAACTATGAGGAAACAGTGAAATGTGAGAACGCTGAATGTGAACGAAACGCAAACACGAGCGCAAAATGAATATGTGAACGCAGGGTGAACTAAGACGAACAATTTATTCAAAATGTCTCTGATGTTTCCCTGCATTGCACTTATTCCATCATCAGGTAAGAATGTGTTGAAATTACCAAACTGCAATTGAAGCTATACCACTTATTGTTGTGAATATTTCCTAAAAATAAAGACTCGTGTAATGTCGCGAGAAGGAGTATAAATCTGTATATGCGGATTGCAAGAGTGTATGCCGTATGTCTATGTTACTTACAAGATCTCATTTTATTCAGACGCTATTAACAGATTTATAATGATATTAGTTTTACATGAAGAAAGAACAGTTAGCATACGATTCACTACACGGCAATTAATGCTAAAAAAAATTATGTTGGATAATGCAGGATGTTGTTTAGTAACTTGATCGACGATTATGATACTCGCATTAAATGTCGAGGTCCCTATTGACATACAACTGAATGTACACAAATTCCTCGGTGTTGACTGAAAAAAAGTGAATCTAGTAAACCGGAATCGGGAAACTTGAGTTTTATTTTAAATCCCATTGTTGATAAACCAGGTGTTTTGTAGTTCCAATGACATCTCTGATGTAAACATTCCTTCCATTGCTACACATGCCTTCCTCTTCAGTAATCATTCTGTCCCTCCGTCTCTCAACACTTTCTATGGCAAGCCATAACTTAAGTTTCCAAGGAAATTTTTTTATACATCTTATACATGATATTTGAATTAAAAAAGGGAAGACCTCTTTCGATTTTCAGATGCATCAGTTATGTTGTTACAGAGATATGGAACTTAGATATTTTTTTTAACAAAAAACATTTATAAGATAATAGCACTTACTATGTCGTGTCTGCGTCTACAATATTAATCACGGGGCACTTTCTGACTAGTCAGTTTTCTACAATATTAATCACGGGGCACTTTCTGACTAGTCAGTTTTCTTGTTCATTTTGTCTTAGTCTTTGTCCTTTCACTTCGGAGTTACCAATGACAAAAAAAAACCCCCAAAACTAACGCTGATCGCTTTGTGGACAATGATCACGAGCGGTTGGTGAATGGTGAGTGAACGCTGAACGAACACTGTTCGAATTCAGAAAACAAAGTTTCAAGGACTATAAATATATCAAAACTTTGATAGTTACAAAAATAGAACCTGCGTATATCTATACAAGGTTTAAAAGGATAAATTACAACGATCGTAAATCTATACAAGTTTTAACAGTGAAAAATAAAACCGGCGGAAATCTATAAAAGGTTCTACAGTGAAGAACAAAACCGGCATAAATCTATACAAGGTTCAACAGTGAAAAATAACACCGGCGTAAATCTATTCAAGGTTGTACAATTAAAACCGATGTAAATCTAGTCCAGGTTTAACAGTGAAAAATAAAACCGTCTTAAATCTATGCAAGGTTTACCAGTGAAAAATAAACCGGCGTAAATCTATACAACAGAACTGACGTTAATGTATCCAATACAGAACTGACGTGAACCCATTTCCTGGTGATGAAATAACTGTATTACAGAAAAAGTATATTGTATAAATCATTTGTTGTTCATACATAATTTAATATACTGAAATTACAAAGGCTTTGTTGTGTTTGTTGTTGTTGCTATTATACTTACATCAGCATGCTGATCTGAATCACGGTCTCTAGAAATAACGAAAATTTCCTGAAAGATAATAGGAAAAATAATCATCATAATTCATACATGTAATATATTATTTCAAAAATACATTTAAAACACGATTCTCGTAATACATGTAATATACTATCTCATAATAAATGTAATATACTATCCCCATAATACATGTAATATACTATCCCCATAATACATGTAATATACTATCCCCATAATACATGTAATATACTATCCTATAATACATGTAATATACTATTCCCATAATACATGTAATATACTATCCCCATAAAACATGTAATATACTATCCCATAATACATGTAATATACTATCCCATAATACATGTAATATACTATCCCCATAATACATGTAATATACTATCCCCATAATACATGTAATATACTATCCCCATAATACATGTAATATACTATCCCCATAATACATGTAATATACTATCCCATACTACATGTAATATACTATCCTATAATACATGTAATATACTATCCCCATAATACATGTAATATACTATCCCCATAGTACATGTAATATACTATCCCCATAATACATGTAATATACTATCCTATAATACATGTAATATACTATCCCCATAATACATGTAATATACTATCCCCATAATACATGTAATATACTATCTCATAATACATGTAATATACTATCTCATAATACATGTAATATACTATCTCATAATACATGAAATATACTATCCCCATAATATATGTAATATGCTATCCCATAATACATGTAATATACTATCTCATTACACATGTAATATACTATCTCATAATACATGTAATATACTATCTCATAACACATGTAATCTACTATCTCATAATACATGTGATATACTATCTTATAATACATGTAATATACTATCTCATAATACATGTAATATACTATCCCCATAATACGTGTTATATACTATCTCATAATACATGTAATATACTATCTCCATAACACGTGTAATATACTATCTCATAATACATGTAATATACTATCTCATAATACATGTGATATACTATCTCATAATACATGTAATATACTATCTCATAATACGTGTAATATACTATTTCATAATACATGTGATATACTATCTCATAATACATGTAATATACTATCTCATAATACGTGTAATATACTATCTCATAATACATGTAATATACTATCACATAATACATGTAATATACTATCTCATAATACTTGTAATAGACTATCTCATAATACATGTAATATACTATCCCATAATACATGTAATAGACTATCTCATTACACATGTAATATACTATCTCATAATACATGTAATATACTATCTCATAACACATGTAATCTACTATCTCATAATACATGTAATATACTACCTCATAATACATGTAATATACTATCCCATAATACATGTAATATACTATCTCATAATACATGTAACATACTTTCTCGTAATACATGTAATATACTATTCCCATAATACATGTAATATACCATCTCCATAATACATGTAATATACTATCTCCATAATACATGTAATATACTATCTCCATAATACATGTAATATACTATCCCCATAATACATGTAATATACTATCCCATATAACATGTAATATACTATCTCATAACACATGTAATATACTATCTCATAATACATGTAATATACTACCTCATAATACATGTAATATACAATCCCATAATACATGTAATATACTATCTCATAATACATGTAACATACTTTCTCGTAATACATGTAATATACTATTCCCATAATACATGTAATATACTATTCCCATAATACATGTAATATACCATCTCCATAATACATGTAATATACTATCTCCATAATACATGTAATATACTATCTCCATAATACATGTAATATACTATCCCCATAATACATGTAATATACTATCTCACAATACATGTATTATACTATCCCATAATCCATGTAATATACTATCTTCATAATACATGTAATATACTATCCCCATAATACATGTAATATAGTATCCACATAATACATGTAATATACTATCTCATAATACATGTAATATACTATCCTATAATACATGTAATATACTATCTCATAATACATGTAATATACTATCTCATAATACATGTAATATACTATCTCATAATACATGTAATATACTATCTCATTACACATGTAATATACTATCTCATAATACATGTAATATACTATCTCATAATGCATGTAATATACTATCCCCATAATACATGTAATATACTATCCCCATAATACATGTAATTTACTATCCCATAACACATGTAATATACTATCTCATAATACATGTAATATACTATCTCATAATACATGTAATATACTATCTCATAATACATGTAATATACTATCTCATAATACATGTGATATACTATCTTATAATACATGTAATATACTATCCTATAATACATGTAATATACTATCCCCATAATACATGTAATATACTATCTCATAATACATGTAATATACTATCTCATAATACATGTAATATACTATCTCATAATACATGTAATATTCTATCTCATAATACATGTAATATACTATCTCATAATACATGTAATATACTATCTCATAACACATGTAATATACTATCTCATAATACATGTAATATACTATCCCCATAATACATGTAATTTACTATCCCATAACACATGTAATATACTATCTCATTATACATGTAATATACTATCTCATAATACATGTAATATACTATCTCATAATACATGTAATATACTATCCCCATAATACATGTAATAAACTATCTCATAATACATGTAATATACTATCTCACAATACATGTATTATACTATCCCATAATCCATGTAATATACTATCTTCATAATACATGTAATATACTATCCCCATAATACATGTAATATACTATTCCTATAATACATGTAATATACTATCCCATAATACATGTGATATACTGTCCTATAATACATGTAATATACTATCCCCATAATACATGTAATATACTATCTCATAATACATGTAATATACTATCCTATAATACATGTAATATACTATCTCATAATACATGTAATATACTATCTCATAATACATGTAATATACTATCTCATAATACATGTAATATACTATCTCATTACACATGTAATATACTATCTCATAATACATGTAATATACTATCTCATAATACATGTAATATACTATCTCATTATACATGTAATATACTATCTCATAATACATGTAATATACTATCCCCATAATACATGTAATAAACTATCTCATAATACATGTAATATACTATCTCACAATACATGCATTATACTATCCCATAATCCATGTAATATACTATCTTCATAATACATGTAATATACTATCCCCATAATACATGTAATATACTATTCCTATAATACATGTAATATACTATCCCATAATACATGTGATACACTGTCCTATAATACATGTAATATACTATCCCCATAATACATGTAATATACTATCTCATAATACATGTAATATACTATCCTATAATACATGTAATATACTATCTCATAATACATGTAATATACTATCTCATAATACATGTAATATACTATCTCATAATACATGTAATATACTATCTCATTACACATGTAATATACTATCTCATAATACATGTAATATACTATCTCATAATGCATGTAATATACTATCCCCATAATACATGTAATATACTATCCCCATAATACATGTAATTTACTATCCCATAACACATGTAATATACTATCTCATAATACATGTAATATACTATCTCATAATACATGTAATATACTATCTCATAATACATGTAATATTCTATCTCATAATACATGTAATATACTATCTCATAATACATGTAACATACTATCTCATAACACATGTAATATACTATCTCATAATACATGTAACATACTATCCCCATAATACATGTAATTTACTATCCCATAACACATGTAATATACTATCTCATTATACATGTAATATACTATCTCATAATACATGTAATATACTATCTCATAATACATGTAATATACTATCTCATAATGCATGTAATTTACTATCCCCATAATACATGTAATATACTATCCCCATAATGCATGTAATTTACTCTCCCATAACACATGTAATATACTATCTCATAATACATGTAATATACTATCCCCATAATACATGTAATTTACTATCCCATAACACATGTAATATACTATCTCATAATACATGTAATATACTATCTCTTAATACATGTAATATACTATCCCCATTCAAGCAATCCCATAACACATGTAATATACTATCTCATAATACATGTAATATACTATCTCATAATACATGTAATATACTATCTCATAATACATGTAATATACTATCTCATAATACATGTGATATACTATCTTATAATACATGTAATATACTATCTCATAATACATGTAATATACTATCCCCATAATACGTGTAATATACTATCTCATAATACATGTAATATACTATCTCATAATACATGTAATATACTATCTCATAATACATGTAATATACTATCTCATAATACATGTGATATACTATCTTATAATACATGTAATATACTATCTCATAATACATGTAATATACTATCCCCATAATACGTGTTATATACTATCTCATAATACATGTAATATACTATCTCCATAACACGTGTAATATACTATCTCATAATACATGTAATATACTATCTCATAATACATGTGATATACTATCTCATAATACATGTAATATACTATCTCATAATACGTGTAATATACTATCTCATAATACATGTAATATAATATCACATAATACATGTAATATACTATCTCATAATACGTGTAATAGACAATCTCATAATACATGTAATATACTATCTCATAATACATATAATATACTATCTCCATAACACGTGTAATATACTATCTCATAATACATGTAATATACTATCTCATAATACATGTAATATACTATCTCATAATACATGTAATATACTATCTCATAACACATGTAATATACTATCTCATAATACATGTAATATACTATCTCATAATACATGTAATATACTATCTCATAACACATGTAATATACTATCTCATAATACATGTAATATACCATCCCCATAATACATGTAATATACCATCTCATAACATATGTAATATACTATCTCATAATACATGTAATATACCATACCCATAATACATGTAATATACTATCCCATATAACATGTAATATACTATCTCATAACACATGTAATATACTATCTCATAATACATGTAATATACTACCTCATAATACATGTAATATACTATCCCATAATACATGTAATATACTATCTCATAATACATGTAATATACTTTCTCGTAATACATGTAATATACTATCTCGTAATACATGTAATATACTATCTCATAATACATGTAATATACTATTCCCATAATACATGTAATATACCATCTCCATAATACATGTAATATACTATCTCCATAATACATGTAATATACTATCTCCATAATACATGTAATATACTATCCCCATAATACATGTAATATACTATCTCACAATACATGTATTATACTATCCCATAATCCATGTAATATACTATCTTCATAATACATGTAATACACTATCCCCATAATACATGTAATATAGTATCCACATAATACATGTAATATACTATCCCCATAATACATGTAATATACTATTCCTATAATACATGTAATATACTATCCCATAATACATGTGATATACTGTCCTATAATACATGTAATATACTATCCCCATAATACATGTAATATACTATCTCATAATACATGTAATATACTATCCTATAATACATGTAATATACTATCTCATAATACATGTAATATACTATCTCATAATACATGTAATATACTATCTCATAATACATGTAATATACTATCTCATTACACATGTAATATACTATCTCATAATACATGTAATATACTATCTCATAATGCATGTAATATACTATCCCCATAATACATGTAATATACTATCCCCATAATACATGTAATTTACTATCCCATAACACATGTAATATACTATCTCATAATACATGTAATATACTATCTCATAATACATGTAATATACTATCTCATAATACATGTAATATTCTATCTCATAATACATGTAATATACTATCTCATAATACATGTAATATACTATCTCATAACACATGTAATATACTATCTCATAATACATGTAATATACTATCCCCATAATACATGTAATTTACTATCCCATAACACATGTAATATACTATCTCATTATACATGTAATATACTATCTCATAATACATGTAATATACTATCCCCATAATACATGTAATAAACTATCTCATAATACATGTAATATACTATCTCACAATACATGTATTATACTATCCCATAATCCATGTAATATACTATCTTCATAATACATGTAATATACTATCCCCATAATACATGTAATATACTATTCCTATAATACATGTAATATACTATCCCATAAAACATGTGATATACTGTCCTATAATACATGTAATATACTATCCCCATAATACATGTAATATACTATCTCATAATACATGTAATATACTATCCTATAATACATGTAATATACTATCTCATAATACATGTAATATACTATCTCATAATACATGTAATATACTATCTCATAATACATGTAATATACTATCTCATTACACATGTAATATACTATCTCATAATACATGTAATATACTATCTCATAATGCATGTAATATACTATCCCCATAATACATGTAATATACTATCCCCATAATACATGTAATTTACTATCCCATAACACATGTAATATACTATCTCATAATACATGTAATATACTATCTCATAATACATGTAATATACTATCTCATAATACATGTAATATTCTATCTCATAATACATGTAATATACTATCTCATAATACATGTAATATACTATCTCATAACACATGTAATATACTATCTCATAATACATGTAATATACTATCCCCATAATACATGTAATTTACTATCCCATAACACATGTAATATACTATCGCATTATACATGTAATATACTATCTCATAATACATGTAATATACTATCTCATAATACATGTAATATACTATCTCATAATGCATGTAATTTACTATCCCCATAATACATGTAATATACTATCCCCATAATGCATGTAATTTACTCTCCCATAACACATGTAATATACTATCTCATAATACATGTAATATACTATCCCCATAATACATGTAATTTACTATCCCATAACACATGTAATATACTATCTCATTACACATGTAATATACTATCTCATAATACATGTAATATACTATCTCATAACACATGTAATCTACTATCTCATAATACATGTAATATACTATCTCATAATACATGTAATATACTATCTCATAATACATGTAATATACTATCTCATAATACATGTAATATACTATCTCATTACACATGTAATATACTATCTCATAATACATGTAATATACTATCTCATAATACATGTAATATACTATCTCATAATACATGTAATATTCTATCTCATAATACATGTAATATACTATCCCCATAATACATGTAATATACTATCTCATAATACATGTAATTTACTATCCCATAACACATGTAATATACTATCTCATAATAAATGTAATATACTATCTCATAATACATGTAATATACTATCTCACAATACATGTAATATACTATCTCATAATACATGTAATATACCATCCCCATAATATATGTAATATGCTATCCCATAATACATGTAATATACTATCTCATAATACATGTAATATACTATCTCATTACACATGTAATATACTATCTCATAATACATGTAATATACTATCTCATAATACATGTAATCTACTATCTCATAATAAATGTAATATACTATCTCATAATACATGTAATATACTATCTCATAATACATGTAATATACAATCTCATAATACATGTAATATACTATCTCATAATACATGTAACATACTATCTCATTACACATGTGATATACTATCTCATAATACATGTAATATACTATCTCATAATGCATGTAATATACTATCCCCATAATACATGTAATATACTATCCCCATAATACATGTAATTTACTATCCCATAACACATGTAATATACTATCTCATAATACATGTAATATACTATCTCATAATACAGGTAATATACTATCCCCATAATACATGTAATATACTATCTCATAATACATGTAATATACTATCTCATAATACATATGATATACTATCTTATAATACATGTAATATACTATCTCATAATACATGTAATATACTATCCCCATAATACGTGTAATATACTATCTCATAATACATGTAATATACTATCTCATAATACATGTAATATACTATCTCATAATACATGTAATATACTATCTCATAATACATGTAATATACTATCTCATAATACATGTGATATACTATCTTATAATACATGTAATATACTATCTCATAATACATGTAATATACTATCCCCATAATACGTGTTATATACTATCTCATAATACATGTAATATACTATCTCCATAACACGTGTAATATACTATCTCATAATACATGTAATATACTATCTCATAATACATGTGATATACTATCTCATAATACATGTAATATACTATCCCATAACACATGTAATATACTATCTCATAATACATGTAATATACTATCTCATAATAAATGTAATATACTATCTCATAATACATGTAATATACTATCTCATTACACATGTAATATACTATCTCATAATACATGTAATATACTATCTCATAATGCATGTAATATACTATCCCCATAATACATGTAATATACTATCCCCATAATACATGTAATTTACTATCCCATAACACATGTAATATACTATCTCATAATACATGTAATATACTATCTCATAATACATGTAATATACTATCTCATAATACATGTAAAATTCTATCTCATAATACATGTAATATACTATCTCATAATACATGTAATATACTATCTCATAACACATGTAATATACTATCTCATAATACATGTAATATACTATCCCCATAATACATGTAATTTACTATCCCATAACACATGTAATATACTATCTCATTATACATGTAATATACTATCTCATAATACATGTAATATACTATCTCATAATACATGTGATATACTATCTCATAATACATGTAATATACTATCCCATAACGCATGTAATATACTATCTCATAATACATGTAATATACTATCTCATAATACATGTAATATACTATCCCCATAATACGTGTAATATACTATCTCATAATACATGTAATATACTATCTCATAATACATGTAATATACTATCTCATAATACATGTAATATACTATCTCATAATACATGTGATATACTATCTTATAATACATGTAATATACTATCTCATAATACATGTAATATACTATCCCCATAATACCTGTTATATACTATCTCATAATACATGTAATATACTATCTCCATAACACGTGTAATATACTATCTCATAATACATGTAATATACTATCTCATAATACATGTGATATACTATCTCATAATACATGTAATATACTATCTCATAATACGTGTAATATACTATCTCATAATACATGTAATATAATATCACATAATACATGTGATATACTATCTCATAATACATGTAATATACTATCTCATAATACGTGTAATATACTATCTCATAATACATGTAATATAATATCACATAATACATGTAATATACTATCTCATAATACGTGTAATAGACTATCTCATAATACATGTAATATACTATCTCATAATACATATAATATACTATCTCCATAACACGTGTAATATACTATCTCATAATACATGTAATATACTATCTCATAATACATGTAATATACTATCTCATAATACATGTAATATACTATCTCATAACACATGTAATATACTATCTCATAATACATGTAATATACTATCTCATAATACATGTAATATACTATCTCATAACACATGTAATATACTATCTCATAATACATGTAATATACCATCCCCATAATACATGTAATATACCATCTCATAACATATGTAATATACTATCTCATAATACATGTAATATACCATACCCATAATACATGTAATATACTATCCCATATAACATGTAATATACTATCTCATAACACATGTAATATACTATCTCATAATACATGTAATATACTACCTCATAATACATGTAATATACTATCCCATAATACATGTAATATACTATCTCATAATACATGTAACATACTTTCTCGTAATACATGTAATATACTATTCCCATAATACATGTAATATACTATTCCCATAATACATGTAATATACCATCTCCATAATACATGTAATATACTATCTCCATAATACATGTAATATACTATCTCCATAATACATGTAATATACTATCCCCATAATACATGTAATATACTATCTCACAATACATGTATTATACTATCCCATAATCCATTTAATATACTATCTTCATAATACATGTAATATACTATCCCCATAATACATGTAATATAGTATCCACATAATACATGTAATATACTATCCCCATAATACATGTAATATACTATTCCTATAATACATGTAATATACTATCCCATAATACATGTGATATACTGTCCTATAATACATGTAATATACTATCCCCATAATACATGTAATATACTATCTCATAATACATGTAATATACTATCCTATAATACATGTAATATACTATCTCATAATACATGTAATATACTATCTCATAATACATGTAATATACTATCTCATAATACATGTAATATACTATCTCATTACACATGTAATATACTATCTCATAATACATGTAATATACTATCTCATAATGCATGTAATATACTATCCCCATAATACATGTAATATACTATCCCCATAATACATGTAATTTACTATCCCATAACACATGTAATATACTATCTCATAATACATGTAATATACTATCTCATAATACATGTAATATACTATCTCATAATACATGTAATATACTATCTCATAATACATGTGATATACTATCTTATAATACATGTAATATACTATCCTATAATACATGTAATATACTATCCCCATAATACATGTAATATACTATCTCATAATACATGTAATATACTATCTCATAATACATGTAATATACTATCTCATAATACATGTAATATTCTATCTCATAATACATGTAATATACTATCTCATAATACATGTAATATACTATCTCATAACACATGTAATATACTATCTCATAATACATGTAATATACTATCCCCATAATACATGTAATTTACTATCCCATAACACATGTAATATACTATCTCATTATACATGTAATATACTATCTCATAATACATGTAATATACTATCTCATAATACATGTAATATACTATCCCCATAATACATGTAATAAACTATCTCATAATACATGTAATATACTATCTCACAATACATGTATTATACTATCCCATAATCCATGTAATATACTATCTTCATAATACATGTAATATACTATCCCCATAATACATGTAATATACTATTCCTATAATACATGTAATATACTATCCCATAATACATGTGATATACTGTCCTATAATACATGTAATATACTATCCCCATAATACATGTAATATACTATCTCATAATACATGTAATATACTATCCTATAATACATGTAATATACTATCTCATAATACATGTAATATACTATCTCATAATACATGTAATATACTATCTCATTACACATGTAATATACTATCTCATAATACATGTAATATACTATCTCATAATACATGTAATAAACTATCTCATTATACATGTAATATACTATCTCATAATACATGTAATATACTATCCCCATAATACATGTAATAAACTATCTCATAATACATGTAATATACTATCTCACAATACATGCATTATACTATCCCATAATCCATGTAATATACTATCTTCATAATACATGTAATATACTATCCCCATAATACATGTAATATACTATTCCTATAATACATGTAATATTCTATCCCATAATACATGTGATATACTGTCCTATAATACATGTAATATACTATCCCCATAATACATGTAATATACTATCTCATAATACATGTAATATACTATCCTATAATACATGTAATATACTATCTCATAATACATGTAATATACTATCTCATAATACATGTAATATACTATCTCATAATACATGTAATATACTATCTCATTACACATGTAATATACTATCTCATAATACATGTAATATACTATCTCATAATGCATGTAATATACTATCCCCATAATACATGTAATATACTATCCCCATAATACATGTAATTTACTATCCCATAACACATGTAATATACTATCTCATAATACATGTAATATACTATCTCATAATACATGTAATATACTATCTCATAATACATGTAATATTCTATCTCATAATACATGTAATATACTATCTCATAATACATGTAATATACTATCTCATAACACATGTAATATACTATCTCATAATACATGTAATATACTATCCCCATAATACATGTAATTTACTATCCCATAACACATGTAATATACTATCTCATTATACATGTAATATACTATCTCATAATACATGTAATATACTATCTCATAATACATGTAATATACTATCTCATAATGCATGTAATTTACTATCCCCATAATACATGTAATATACTATCCCCATAATGCATGTAATTTACTCTCCCATAACACATGTAATATACTATCTCATAATACATGTAATATACTATCCCCATAATACATGTAATTTACTATCCCATAACACATGTAATATACTATCTCATAATACATGTAATATACTATCTCTTAATACATGTAATATACTATCCCCGTTCAAACAATCCCATAACACATGTAATATACTATCTCATAATACATGTAATATACTATCTCATAATACATGTAATATACTATCTCATAATACATGTAATATACTATCTCATAATACATGTGATATACTATCTTATAATACATGTAATATACTATCTCATAATACATGTAATATACTATCCCCATAATACGTGTAATATACTATCTCATAATACATGTAATATACTATCTCATAATACATGTAATATACTATCTCATAATACATGTAATATACTATCTCATAATACATGTGATATACTATCTTATAATACATGTAATATACTATCTCATAATACATGTAATATACTATCCCCATAATACGTGTTATATACTATCTCATAATACATGTAATATACTATCTCCATAACACGTGTAATATACTATCTCATAATACATGTAATATACTGTCTCATAATACATGTGATATACTATCTCATAATACATGTAATATACTATCTCATAATACGTGTAATATACTATCTCATAATACATGTAATATAATATCACATAATACATGTAATATACTATCTCATAATACGTGTAATAGACTATCTCATAATACATGTAATATACTATCTCATAATACATATAATATACTATCTCCATAACACGTGTAATATACTATCTCATAATACATGTAATATACTATCTCATAATACATGTAATATACTATCTCATAACACATGTAATATACTATCTCATAATACATGTAATATACTATCTCATAATACATGTAATATACTATCTCATAACACATGTAATATACTATCTCATAATACATGTAATATACCATCCCCATAATACATGTAATATACCATCTCATAACATATGTAATATACTATCTCATAATACATGTAATATACCATACCCATAATACATGTAATATACTATCCCATATAACATGTAATATACTATCTCATAACACATGTAATATACTATCTCATAATACATGTAATATACTACCTCATAATACATGTAATATACTATCCCATAATACATGTAATATACTATCTCATAATACATGTAACATACTTTCTCGTAATACATGTAATATACTATCTCATAACACATGTAATATACTATCTCATAATACATGTAATATACTATCCCCATAATACATGTAATTTACTATCCCATAACACATGTAATATACTATCTCATTATACATGTAATATACTATCTCATAATACATGTAATATACTATCTCATAATACATGTAATATACTATCTCATAATGCATGTAATTTACTATCCCCATAATACATGTAATATACTATCCCCATAATGCATGTAATTTACTCTCCCATAACACATGTAATATACTATCTCATAATACATGTAATATACTATCCCCATAATACATGTAATTTACTATCCCATAACACATGTAATATACTATCTCATAATACATGTAATATACTATCTCTTAATACATGTAATATACTATCCCCATTCAAACAATCAAAGTAGTTATTTTTTGTGTGTATATTTTCAAATTTCTTCCTACGTATTAATAATGTATTGATTTTATATGTTGAAAGGTCCTTGCTTTCATGGGAAAAATTTTCATTACCAATGTTTTACCTATTGTAATGATGGTGATTTTTTCATGAATGTGAAACAATTATGAACAGTATTCTTATGAATCGCGTTAGTACAGTATGTCTATTTTAAGGGCTGGGAATTTCGACAGAAATGAAAGTAGAATATACCTATGAAAAATAAATTTAATGTAGTTTAAAAATGAAATTTATTTCCTAAATATACACAACAATACAAGGACATGTATATAATTGGTAAAAATATTGTTTAATAGAAATATTTCTGATCAGTATGTTCCAAACAAAAAAAAGTTTTGTTTTATTATATTTATACATTATACATAATACAATTACATTTATATACACAAATTAATGTGCACTCAGAGTACGGAGCTGTTTGTCAATAATGAAAGAAAATATAGTACAACTAGTATCATATAAATGTGGAACCATTAGTAGGAAGTTCTCTGACAATGGGGAACAAAATCTCTAACCTAACATATACGAAACCATGCCCTCTGACTGAATATGACGTAGACTATATCCCTCTGTCTGATTGTGACGTACACTATTGTTCTACGTCATTTACAAGTACTGACCTCTTGTGTATTTGAATTTGCTGCCGAACATTCGATGTACCCTTCATCCTGCTGATATTCTGAAAGAAAACAAAACATGTGTCCATCATTGAAATGTGTATATAGCCTATCTTAAGCCTTATACAGATTGAAGGGCTTTTATATAGAGCAGTTGCCCGGATCAATTTTCCATAATTAAAACAGTTTTGGTTGCATGATTCAACTACTGCGCAGGAATGTCAATATGCTGCCGCAATCTTAAAATAAGATTTTACTGAACGATGAAATGCCTCAATAGTTATGCAAATTGAATTCAGGTGAGCGATTTAGGAACGCGGGTTCATCGGGATAGTATACGTAAGACTCCTCTCTACGTGTTCACCGCAAACAATGAAAGCAATGCGACATAGAATGGTTTAATACATTTCATCAGGACTGTCTTAATACATGTTCAAATGGCAAATGGATATAGAGAAATTCCGTACAGAAATTTCCAGACCTCGTTTCTTGCTTATTTGCTTTATTCATACCTATCATCAGATTTAATGTTGTTGTTTCCTGTACCTTGTATTGGGTAAACCTGGATATGCGATACACGTCTCGATTATTTGTTAAAATTCTACAGTGGTGTATAAGAAGGAAACAAACTCAGGAGATAAGAGTCTTGTGTCATGAAAGCAATTATGTTATTCTGTTAAAGTTTATTTAATTTATTTACTACACAAGTTTTTTTCCTATGTAATTAAAACTCATCATCGTGTAATTCAGAAGACGATACACATGTACCGCATGATAAAATAAACATGACAGAAGAATGGTACCATACATGTGTATGACTGAGAGTATATCAGTATGTTATTAAAATTAAAATATTAATTAAAATTAAAGTTTTTTTCGGTATACATGTATCTATTTTTTTTTTAAACTGTGAAACAACATACTTTCGCATTCGGAGGAAGAATGTAATGGAAGGGAAGAAAATGACTAATTCAGGAATTGGAATGGTACCCACAGGCGCTTGCTTAATATATCTCATAATCAGTTATAATGGTTTTACAACACACATATATTAGTATGAAGCATATGAAACGTTGGATTCTGCGGACGACTTTCCGTACTCCCTATAATTTCTCCTTCCCTCGTTCAGAATAAGCCGTTTGATTTTACGAAATGCTGACATCCTCATAGCGTTATTGCATACAACATTTTCCGTTCCATTCCGTTATCCGTTCCGCGTTTGAGCATGGCTCCTTGATTTGGTATTTAAATCGTTTGATTAATCAATGGGTTTGAAAGGCTCAGTTTCAAGTTAAACGGAGCAAACTGTCACACAGAGTATTGTAACGTAAAATGTGTCTCATGTCTATAGGAGATCCAGCAGTTTAATTTTACAACATTGGATACTTTAAATGACTTGAAAAAAGCAAAAACTCGATGTTTGAAATAATTCAGTGAATAAAGCTGTTTACAACAAGATTTGATAGAATACCTTCTTTAAACTCGTTACCAAACTTCTTGAGAACTATATACATGTACAAAATATGCAAGAACCTTTTTAATCACATTTCTTCAAAATACCGACAAACCCCCTAGTAAGTCTTCACATAATCCTCATAAACTATCACACAAACATCCATAACGACTCTAAAAAGTTATACAAAAATATCAATAAAATGTCTGCAAAAGAAATATTACTCACGATAGCAAAAAGAAATATTACTCACGATAGCAAAACTCGTCCCCTTATATACCATGCAAACCCTGATACATATAGCAATACCACGTTCATCTAATATGTCGAATAAGCAGCGAAATATTTCGTATCCCGAAAATTCTACTCTATTTAAGAATTTATGTCAGCTTTGATACATGTTTCGAATGGCTAACGGTTATAACAGGGAAATTCCAGACCTCGTTTCTTGCTTATTCATATCTATCACAAAATTTAATGTTGTTACCTGTATCTGTGTTGGGTACACCTGGATATGCGATACACCTCTAGATGATATGTCATAAGTGTGGTGTATCTTATATAAGAAGGAAACAAACTCAGGCGATAGGAGTCTTATGTCGTGAAAGCATTATGGTTTTCTGTTAACGTTCATTCAATTTATTTACTAACAAACATATTCTACATGTATGTAATATAACCTCATCATCGCGTAATTCAGAAGATGATACAAATGTATCGTATGATAAAATAAACAGAGGTGAATACTGGTATCACACACGTGTACGATCGAGAATATATCATTTGATTTCATGTCTAACAGTTTAGATTATATGAATAATATGATTCGATAATTACAAATCCATATTCTGAATAAAGTTCTTCCCACTCCCTTTGGGTCTTACTTTGGTATGTTAATCGATTGATTTAATTAATTGATTTAAAAGACTTGTTGTCAAGTCAAACGAAGAAAACTGTCACACAGACTATCGCGACGTAAATTGTGTCCTTCATGTCAGTTAAATTTTTCAACATTGGATACTTTAAATGACTTGAACAATGCGAAAGTCGATTTTTGAAATAATTCAGTGAATAAAGCTATGTAGAAAAAGATTTGATAGAATACCCTCTGTAAACTCTTTAACATATTCATTGAGAACTATATACAAAACCTGCAAGAACTTTTTCAATCAAATGTCTACAAAATACCAACGAATCCACTATGAATTCTTCACAGAATCTGTATAAACTATCAAAAACTACAAAGCTATCCATGAAATTTCAAAAACAACTGGAAATATCAGCGACATCTCTGCAAAAGAAATATTATCATCAGTATTCTTACAGAAAATTAACGTCATTCCATTTTAAGGACATGATACATACCTAAAACTCGTCCTTTGATCAGAAATATTTTAATTTTGACTAAACAGTTGAACTGTACCACATTTATATACCAAGTGTTCACAGAAGTCAGAACATAAGTTTGAAGATAAACAACTGAATCAATCTAGTTTAGCTAATTTTTATCTATTTTCAAAAACAAATGAAAATTCTTAAAGACCCAATTTTAAGTTGACACCCCCAAATTGTAAGCTGCCTGCCAATCAAACATTTAACAATAGATCTCAGGTGGAGTGACATCTGCAAACACTGTGGTCTGGGGCTACCCCAGAGAGGTGTTTTGATAACAATAACAGCCAGTATCTACAGGCACTCTTTAGATCTTGAGGAAGCCCAGTCTACCTGAGTTTTGATAGCAATGACCTGTCCACAACTGCTATTTTCTTGTAATTCAATTGTTTTTAAAAAGGCCCCTGAACAATGCAATTTCAATATAATTGTAATTTTCCCCTCTATATACCTGTACATGTATTATAAATTACACAATCAGAAATCAAACAATAATTTGCACAATTATTTCTAAAACTTGTAACCTATTGAAATAATTTATGTCATCAATTTATGATACCTCTATATTCATAACAGAAATTATTCATTGAGTCAATGACAGAGAGAAAGAGGGGTGGGTGTAGAATGTGTGTCCGCTACCCTTAGGAATACAACCATTATTCAAACACTATGACCACAGAAACTCTGCAGAGGTCCCTGAGACAGGTCCTGTGTATATCAAAACTATATATATATTTAAAAAAAGCATGGACAGGTAGATTTCTACCATGTTCTGCCTCTGTGTATTTCTTTGAGTGCCATGGGATATAGCAATTAACACCTTGGTAGACCCTGGCCACTCCAGGTAAATAACATCTGTTTAGATTAGGCTCCGCCTACATTTTCACTGACCGTACGGTCATGAGATGGGTCTTTAACACAATTATTGAAAATCATAATAAAAAATGAGACATCAAATTTACAGACCTTCGTGTGGCGTAGACATTTTCCCGTTTGTATTTACTTCCGCCTTTGTTGATTTCACGGTGTCATATAAAGGGAACGGTCCAGTGGTTTTGAAATACAAAGGGATGTGTTTTTATTATTTACATTTTACCCACAATAATGAATGAACAAGTGAAGACAACGAACAATAGTCAATCTCATAAATGCAATTACGAACACAAAATTAAGAGAAAGTAAAACAGAGACCACTGAACATACCATAGGTGGGATCATGTGCTTAGGAGGATTAAACATCCCTTGTTGACCGGTAACACCCGGCATTACCCCTATATCTTGATTGATTGATCATCTATTGTTTAAAATCCGAATAGATTTTTTTCCCATTATCATGGAGACGTCACCATTGCCGATGAAGGGCTGTAAAAGGTAGGTCTATGATCGGTGCTTATGGTCTTTTAGAAGGGAGGGATCTTTATCGTGCCTTGGATCACCTAAGCGGAATAATTTGCAGTCAACATCAGTATGCAAAGAATGGCCTAAAAATTGTTATAAAGCACGCCAGACAATATTCGACCCTGTAGCAGGTTATATTTGCAAATTATATCACGATAACGACTAACAAATTGCGAAATACTCACTGTAAACGAGACTGTTTAAACCCTTGTAACATCAACTTATTTCTTAGTAGCCATCCTCGATATGAAACCTATCATACGTATGACATGCTATCATGTATCGAATCAGTTGTGAGGCATGAACACCAAATGCTGGCGATGATGGAATAATGCAAGTTGTTAGTTTGCCGTTGACACCTTTGTTCAATAAAATATCCAAATATGAAGCAGATATGGTTAGCTGTTTGTTTCACGTCCAGGCGACAATTTTTCACCAGACATCACCATTTGTAGGTGAAGTACCACCAGTTTAGATCTATGCTTAGGGCTTATACTTGTAAGAGTGAGGGTTCTTTAACGTGTCAACGCCTGCTGTGAACTCCATTTAAGGTAATATCCGAAAGAGCCGCGAATCTCACTTTTAATAAATGTCGAGTGTTTGGCGAAGAAGCAATCACTACCCAGGTTTATGTCTTAGTTTTGACGCAGCCATGGTACATGTACGAGTGAGGCTCAAATTCATGACCTTCCAGTTTCAAAACGAATACTCTACCACCGAGCTACTGCGACCGGTCAGAGGCATATTTGAAAGACTGTGGTGTCCTTTATTTCAAGTTTACTGGGATATGTTGAATCGAGATGAATGAAAATGAGCATTGTTGATAGATAAAATATCGTCGAGATAGCCCATTGTAGAGTTGAAGGCCATAGCAAGATCATGTAGACGTTTTTGAATAAATTCTGCCTCACACGAATACAAAAACGGGTCAGCTAATAATGGAGCACAATTTGTGCCATTGGAATTCCAACAAACTGTTAAATGACCTGATCACCAAAGACTGCTGTTGTGTTATGCATTGTACGTGATTGACACCTGTACCTACGCAATATTGAAGATGTTCTATTCATAGAACTATGTTTGTCAAAGTTTAGTAGATCCAAAAAGAATATGTAATTCAAGCTCATCTTCCTCATACACTTTCTAGGAAAGGAATTGTCTGAAAGTTTGTTTTAATAAATTAAATTGAAAATTTTGTGGGAAGGACCACTCTCCTGGAAATTTGATTTGGAATTAATAGCCGATTTGTCAGGACTTATTCTCGTGTGTGAATTCAGCTCGGCAGTATTTTTTGTGAACTGTTAGTTATTAATATTTATCGATATATTACATATAATCTGTAAATAATTATAAATAGATTCTTAAATATCTGAATTCCTTGTGATTGATTTCTGCTGATCTGGGTTTATTCTGAACCGTTACACTACGTACACAATCTCAATGAGGATCTCCAGCATATTTTTAAAATCAACTTCAGAGTATTTGAGCGTAAAATCGGAAGGATGTTTAACAAAGCAATGTTTCGATGGCTGAGTACAATATATGAATATTTCCATGTTCCATTTTTATTGAAGGAACAACAGCTGTCTATGCAGTTTCGTGAAGAACGATCATGTCAAATGTTGAAATGCTGTTACTTTTATATGTTGTTGGTATGATTTGATGCAGGACTTGGTATATGTAGAACGATCCTGCAATGCATTGTGTCATATAGGAAAGGAAAACATGTTTGGGTTGGACCGGGACTCGAACCAGGAACCCCTGCATTATTAGTCAGGTGCTTTAACCACTGAGTTATCCAGGTCGATATCCACGCTCCATATAACCTTATCTAATACAGTAACTATGTATGGGTTTTGGAGTCCAGTAGATGTACAGTAAGTTATATTCATACATGATTTTGAAGATTTTTTTCCCTGTAGAATGGGAACATGGATAAGTTAGATGGCCAAATTCAAAATTGAAGCCACGTTCAATACAGTTCTAAATTAGAACAATTCCTACATGTAGTACACGTTAGTCGCACACGAATAAACACAGCCATTGTGTTAAGATATGTGGCGACATTAATTCATGATTTCCCCAAAAATTTTGCTTCACGTTTTTAATGATCAAAATGTACTGTTTAATGTGTTTCAAAGGTTTCACAAAAATAAGGTTATACATTATGATAGAGGTGTATTGTAGAGTTGTTGTAATTATTTGTTGTATAAACAAAGATTGAGGAATTTTATTATTTACAAAGGTTTGAATATTCTTAATGATCAATGTTTACGATATGTATAACATTTCAAGTATTCTTTAGGTACAATGTGTCAATGAAAAGTTAAATTTGTTTCTGCAAAATCAGAATGTTTACAAAATCTAAATTAACATTGTTTGTAAACATGAAAAGGCTCTAGTCTAGAATCAAGCCTACAATATTGCTCTTATCCTTGCATTAAATGGTGCAGATTTTGGTTGTCAACTTTAAATGTAAAGCTTAACATAAAAAAGTGTAAAATATTCTTTTGTTAAAAAAATGTAAACCAGTCCCATTAAAGTATAGGTGTACTTTGTTTGATTAGAAGTGGAATGCGGACCGGTTTCGGTTCGTATTCTATATTGAGTATCACACATACTGTAACTAAGAATGATAAGATTCTCGCTGAAACAAACAGAAGCCCTAAAATAGAGCAACATTCTAAAATTTGAACATTTATAAAGAAGATTAGGACATCGAACCACAGGTTGTTTTCAGCATGTTGATTAGTTGGAAGTACAAATAAAAATCATTTGCATGGAATACGAAATGCAGTAGATGTGTCGTATATTCACACACTGGCACAGCTGCTCCCACCACTAAATTAACTCCTGTTTATCTGTGTAATGTGATAATGAAATAACAGATATGACTTGTGATCTGATATACACACATTGTGACACTATGTCATTTCTTAGTAAAAGATCTATAAAACACACAGGTGCTGTCCCCCTATGAACCAACTCCTGATGATCTATTTAGTATGATAATGAAATAACAGATGTAAAAAGTTAGCCGTGACTGCACAGATTGTGATTGACACGTTACCGGTTTTTTTTCCTAGTAAAAGGATGGTTGACCTATACTTTGATACAAGTGTTTGAGACGGAAAGTTTTAAGGAATGGCGATGTCTGTATGTCCGTTCGTTCTCTCCTTCGTTCGGGGTTTTCTCTTTCTATTTTCATTTGTCTGTCACATATATCAAGCTGCAACTTGCTGTGTAGCTTCCTTTGGGTTACACTAGGTTGTGTTGTCATTTTAGAAATCATACTTCAATAGATTCCTCCAAAATCTTGGGTATCTTATGACCTTAAAACAAACTTTTGAAAATGGTGTGTACATGGAATTTTCCATTATTTGTTCAAACAAGAATGCAAATTGGTCATAAACACATGAAAGTGTACCAAAAGACATTTTTGAAGGATTTCAACTTTTAGGTAATGTTTTCCATTGAATTTTGAAGTAAAGATTTGTCAATGATGCAAAAATAAAGGTGGTTTCATGGGGAGTTTTGTGGTAAACTTGGGTTGTTTAGCAATATTAAAATATTTTAAAACTTTATTGATAATGGTTTTTGGACTATATCCTTAAACTGGTAATTTGTCGTTTCTATAAAGATTTTCTTTCAATACAATATCTTTCGATTAATGAGGACCTTTTTGTCATGTCTAGACACTGCAATGGGATATCTCATAAGAAATGACCGCTATATTAATTGAAATTGTAGTCGTGAAACTGACCCCGTCCTGTTAATCTAAACACAGATAAGGCATAGTGTTCCACTTATTGTAACTGTCAATGGAATATCGAGAATAAAGGCTTCTGTGTGTAGTTTCATTTGGGGACTAGTGCCAAAATATACTTCTTCTGGGAAGTAAATCTTAGGTGAGGTTCCTCATTAATATTTGATGACAAAAATATAAACCACTTTGTCCTATTTACCTGTGTAAGTATTTACTGATAAGAAGCATTGTCCGGTCATTGACTAAGATGGTTCTGATTCTGTCCGTGGTTTTACTGGGCTATTTGTCTGGTACTTGTGCCGGTCTTAAGGATCTACAAACCGAAAATGAAGACTTGTCATTGCGAGAATTAGTACTGGAACTGAAGAACACCATATCATACCAGAACAGGAGAATTACAATACTTGAGGACAGAGCACGAGCATTAGAAAACGTGAACGGAAATCAGTCAAAAGATATCGCAGTACTTACACAGAAGATGAAGGAACAAGAGGAGAAGAATTTGAATTTGATTAAGATGAAAAGCGTATGTGAAGAAAACGCGAGGAAATTCGAAAATCTCTTCGGTTTCTCTAAAACGTTGGTAGGAGGACAGGCCTCGGAGCTGTATACTTCTTCCATCCTCCCGACCGTGACTCACACACCCGATTACTCATCATTGTTTAGAAAAGGTATTTCATGAATTAAAAAAAATGATGCTCAAAGAGTGCATATATGAAATTACTGACTGGATTTCATATTCAAGTTCTATTTTGTATATTGGACTATAAACCATTATATATCGATACATTTCTTTAAATTGTCCTAAGGATTGATTGATTGATTGATGTTTTCCGCCACACTGAACAATTTTTCAGTTATCTTGTGGCGCCCAGTTTTTACTGGTGGAAGAGAGAACCCAGATACAATGTACCTGGGAAGAGACCACCGACCTTCCGAAAGTAAACTGGGAAACTTTCTCACTTACCGGCGCGAGCGGGATTCGTGAATTGTCCTAATGTACATTCCAAATCGTCATTGCGTTTGATTTGTGTTACCCAAACATGACACGCCACCATTTCCATGTCAGTGAAGTGTCATAAATATCAATCCATGTATGGTGTTCAATAACATAGCTGTGTATTGTTTTTATCGTGGCATGTACCCCTTGGTTTTTAAGGTCTCATGTGAAAAACCAATGATTTTCACTTCTAATACCAGGGCCCGATTTTTCGAAAGGTGGCTAACTTTAACACAGTGTTAAAGGACACATCTCATGTTTTCAAAGTATACAGAATTATATGCATTTTGTCTTCCTTATGCTTATAGAAATTAATTGTAATAGTTCGTTCGCTGAAGTATTGCGATAATTAGCCACAATACGGACTTAAATCTAAGCCCCGATTTCACAAATCCTAGTTAATTAGATAGGTACATGTAGTCACGTGGTACAGTGATGTCATATGCGATCTTCGTCAATCAACTTGTTGTAAAAGTAGTGTGAGATATTTGTAAAACTCGGGTTTTAGGCGTCTAATTTATTACCATGGATAACATTTATTTCGATGTTGAAGAATTCCCCGAGTCTTATATCTTTTAGCCACCAGTGCATACAAATAGCGACCCAAATGTAGCGAGGAAAGCGAATATGAAATCTGCACTTGACAGTAAATAATGTTTACATGGGATCGCTGTCTAAACAGTATTTGATAATGACATTTCTTTAAACAACTGTAATTAGCGTTGTTACTTTTCTAAAAATAAACAGTGTAATTATTATTAAATTTATTTTTGCACAGTAGTGGCATATAAAAGGCATGGTACACTCTACCGGATCGGGTTGCATAGCTTAGATTCAACCTTGTTTGATTCCCTGCATAAAGTTGGCCATAAATGTACAAAATGTACTTTCCATTCCCCCCCCCCAAGAAATTTGACTTTGTGACAGAAAATCTAAATTTAAGCTAAGTCAAACACATTTTATCAGACTACAATCATCATTTCCATAATCTAGACAAAATTCTGCATCAAATCATATAGGTTGTATTTTGTTCTACCCTAGGTTGGGGTTACTTCCGTTTTTAAGCCTCTTTTGCGAAACGACCATAGCACTATTTTCAAATCTTCTCGCTCGAGGTCGCATATGACGTCACAGATAACGGCGCGTAAATATCGAAGAAAATATGCATATCGCAAGATTTGAACTTCATCGCTTTCAAACTCAAAAACTACGCATTTCATTTAAAACATATGTAAAGTAGTTTTAGGCATGAAATCAATTAATTTTGCTGAAAAAACAAAAAAGTTTAAAAACATGTGATGTGTCGTTTAACTTCTGTGATTAAATGTTTTTCAAAATGCAAGTTTGCGTTAACACTGTGTTAACGTTGTGTTAACTTCAATCCACCTCCAGTACCTGTGTTAAGTCTTAACACAGTGGTTAAAAATGGCCGCCGACTTCATTTTCTGTCCGCCTCAGACCAAAAATCATGAAAATTTTAAAGACTCCGACATTTGAGGTGTGTACTGATGCTGAACTATGACAGTTTGTTGTTGATTTTGTCATAAATTGATATATTCGTCAAATCTCATAAAAACGTAAGGGGAATAGCTAATGGAAAAACTAGAACAGTTGGATGATGGTGCTACACTTTTCTGTCAGTGGCAATATATTGCACGTATCTATAGATACTTTCGGCATCAACTTTCAGTCGGGGGTGGGGTGGGGGTGTCAATAAAACTCGGAATATATTCACTAATGACAAATATGTAATCCTGCAACAAGACCCATGCTTAAGATGTAATTTTACCTATTTTTGGGCTTTCAAATGCCAAAGTGCATGCAGGCCTTTAGGTTACGATAATCTCCATTGAAACACCAACTTAAAAAATATTATCGTCTGCACTGGCCTTGACCTTTTGAAAATTCCTTGTATCATTTAAAACTGATTCAAATGAAGATTTGCATGCATGAAACTTACATATTTTCTTTTTTGAAGGTTATCTAATATGAACAGTATTCAATTTAGACTAATACAGAATAGTTGTTAACACAAATTTATGAAGAAGTGTTTTTCATTGTTGATAATTTAGATTAATCTCCCTCAGTAGAAATGGAGTGGTAGATCAAGTATTATGTTTAAACAAAAAGAATAATAAAATAAACAAATGCATTAAAACGTTATAGAAATGTATGCCAACAGACTATCATAAGGGGAATTAATTGATCATTTTCTTCATGAATATGTTTAACTGTTTTTTTTGGGGGGGGGCTAAGAAAATAAAAAAGAAAAGAAAAGAAATTTAGAAATTTTTAGAAATTTAGATATCTTTATAGGCTAGCATCGTCGTTAAACCCCTCCCATGAATTTTGTCCGATTATCAATTAAACAATATATAAAACCATATGTTTTATTTCCTATATTAATTTTCAAGACGTGTAGCACCCACCCCACCCCAACCCCTTTTTTTCTGACAACATACGTTTATTATTATTTTTACATGCAAAGTCTGACACCCCCTTCCCCGATTTTTCATATTATAGCACCAGTGATTGGTAGTTGAAATGTAAGCTTGAACTGAACCCGTATATTGTACTGATAAAGAATCCCCCTCACGCAATTTAGGATTTGAGGTTCGGTCCGGAGAGAAAAACAACTCATTTTAGGGGTGGGGTGGTTTTTTTTTTGGCTTGTCAAGTATTTTCAAACAATTGTGAAGTTAACTTGTTGTCTGACTCCCTATAAACCCCCACTTTGATAAAATATGCAATGAGTCTGCTTTCTACCACACAAGCACCGTTTTTCTCAACTAAGCTTATGCCTAGTATATATCATTAAATAATGCTCTAGCTAATACCTCCATGATTATTCAAATTGACTAGACTAATGAATGCATTTGTACGAGTATAAGTGCATGGCCCACAGTCACTGTCATGTATTTGGAAACTAACCAATACACGCACAGTTCAACAACTATCTCCCACAAACAAGACTTTCATTTACCCTTGAATTCGTATTGTTTACATAGGAAGTACATGTGCATTATGGGTAATCAAATGATTAGCAAGTGGTTAATTCTGTTAACACAGTGTTAACTAACCACTGTGCTAAACTGCTTTTTAAAAACAGAATTTAACCATCGTGTTAGCTGATCACTTGGTAAGGAGTTAACACTCCGTTAAACTTAACCACTGTGTTAAAGTTAACTAGTTTTCGAAAAACCGGGCCCAGGTTTTTAGCACAGGCACAATCATGCGTGGACCGGAAATCTAACTCGGGATCTCTTTCAACAACCACAGCGTGTTAAAACTAATGTATTGTTGCAAGTGGAAATAATACTGTGTTATTGTTCAACTGTCTTTCGCGGTCTGTTCTGTGTGAAACTGTTTTAATGAACTATTGATATCGTTACAGAAAGACTGCTGGTATCACAGGGACCATCGTCACAGTCGTCAGAGACCACGGTAGCTTTCTACGCTTACCTAACTCAAAAAATTCCTAGTCCAAGTGCACACTTTGTTTTGACCTTTGACACCGTGATTACAAATGTTGGAAACGGTTTCCATCATCATTCCGGAATTTTCATCGCTCCTCGTACTGGAACTTATGCATTCACTTGGTCCTTTAGGATTCAAAACGATGCGCATATGTCCACTGAGCTTATTGTCAACGATTTAGCTGTAGGTGCCATTTATTTCGACGCGGCAGGTGGTGTTGGTGGAAACAAGGCCGGAACGGTGGTTGTCCATGTTGACCAAGGTGATGATGTATTTGTTCGAACGACCAGTTTCAACAATCTTGGGGACATTATAAGTGATCATATAGGTAGATCTTATTTTGCTGGTTGGATGATTGGTTAGATGGCATCTTGGACGTCCATTCAACCAATGGGTTAGTTACTGAAGATCAATAAATCGCATGTACGATGAAATTTTAGTATGTGTTATTTCTAAATGTTTCTGTGAGAAAGAAGTAGAATGCTAATTACGAATGCCACAGATGATTGAATGCAGTTTAAAAATTCATTTTAGGTCATAAAATACTATACAGTACAAAGGAATGAGCAACACATTTTTTTCGGGACGACCTTCCCTTCCTCAGAAGGGGGGATAAATGATTACACACTTTATCCCAACTCACGTTTATACACAAAACGTGATCAATCTCGTACAACCGACAAAGAATACAAAACCGAGAACAGACTCCTGGAAACCTCAGAGTTGGGATAAAGTGTGTTGGAGAAGTAAACACCATGGAAGGTGAAGATAACGAACAGTGATCAATCTCAAAACTCCTATAATATCAATTACAAGTAACACTATCGGTAGCGGTAGCTCAGAGGTTAGAGCGTTCACTTCATCCATACACGGAAGGTCGTGAGTTCGAGCCACATTCGTGACATGCACGCCGTACACTGATTGGGACAATCAGCAAACGTTCATAACTCCTATAATCAATACAAAAAAAGAGAGTTGGGCAAGCACGGGACCATGAATATACCAGAGGTGGGACCAGGTGCAAACAAAATCGAAATGAACAATAATGAGCGATAGGAAGCGGGTGGTCTGGAGACCGTTATTGACTAGGTGATCAGCACGGGGTGCACGTGTAAATCAGACGCACTGGTACTGATGCATTCTATTGTTTCGTAGCAGTTAGAAAAGTTGGATCAATCTATTTGGTGGATTACCTGATGAAGTAAGTATATTAGTTGTTAATTGGATGGATTTCTTCCCGACTGACAGAGGAGTATTACCAGACTCTTGCTTAAGGGTTAAGCCTAGGGGTAACATTTTATCGAAAGTTAACATCGTATCAGTTCACTTCTTTACAAATCATAAGGAATGTGTATAGTTTTGATAGCTGAACCACCTTGATGAGGCAAGAATAATGCTCGCCTCTTTCTTAACAAATGCACCCGAATATGACATAATCTAGTATATACGTCTAGGGATTGCTGAATGAAAATGTTGCTGAAAGGTGAATCAAATGTATGTGATTTACCTAACAAAGGAAGGATCGCATTTAAACATATCATAAATCATTTTAGAGAGGAATGTCATAGATAATACATTTTTACCCCGGATCTTAGGAAGAACTAGATATCAACCCCACAATACGATAGAACCGTTTATTGCCTACCCCATTACAAAGTAATATGATACATGTAACAGCCTAGATAAAACACGAGACGAAAGAATCCTCCGACAGACGGATAGAAATAGTGTATGTAGTATACAGTTCTTACCACGTTTGCAGGAAATCTAGACAAACATCCAGGTGTTCAGATATAAAGACAATTTTGAGCAATGTAATTAATAGTTTGTGTATAGTGAAAGGTGAAAATAAAGAACAGTGATCAATTCCATAATTCCTTTAAGGAGTACAGAATAAAGAGTTGGACTAACACGGACCTCTGGACATACCAGAGGTAGGATCAGGTGCTTAGGCGGAACAAGCAACCCCTGTCGACCGGTCACACCTGCTGTGAGCCCCATATCTTGATCAGATGGACGGAGTAATCCGTAGTCAAAGTCAGTGTAAAAAGAACGGCCTAACAATTGAAATGAAATACGTCAAACAACGTTTTACCCAATGATAAATTGTATTGGTAAACTAGATCATTATCATGACCATGGAATTTGCGAATTGCTGACTTTGAACGAGACTGTTAAAACTCCTATAACATGAACGTGTTTTTCAGTAGCCTCCCTCGATTTAAAAACTGATCGTATGCAGACAAGCTCCTTCGTATCAAACCAGTTCAGAGATATAAACACCGTATGCAGGTGAAAAGGAATATTTCTACATAAATACCGAACGTTAACGATGGAGAAGCTGAAATCATCCCGTTTATCATATAGATGATTTTTTAGTTTGTCGTTAATATTCATTTTCAATAAAATAGCTAAGTACTTAGCATGTGTGAAGGATTCTGTGGTGTCTTGTATCTACAGTTCACAGGGATATACCGAATCGACATAGGAATGAAAATGATGATTTTAAAGACTTGAAATGTATTATTTTCTTATAAAGCAGGTTTTATTCAAAAGCTTACAAATGAGAAAAAAAAATTCTTGCTGACATTCGCACCTGACATTTGGAGTAATGTAAATTTTTTGGGAAGTGTCTATTGTATTTCTACATTGAAGGAGAATTAGGACATTAAAAAGAACTGGGGTCGCAACGCTTGTTTTTGAGCTATAGTGTTCTAAACATGACATTTTTGCACTTAAAATTTATTCAATTAAACTGGATTTTTCTGTTAGTGTCAACAGAGCATATAAGAAACACAAATCAATCATTACATAAAATAGATACATAATCATGTCCTCTAACACTACAGATGAAAAAAGAAATTAATACTAGTAAAGGAAATAAATAATGACCTTTTTGCACTTGATATACAAAAAACTTCATGATATCAAAATTGAGAGTTTAAAAGGACATATTAAGAGTAATGTCAATTTTTAAAATTTTACATAATTTTCAAAGTCTCGTCTTCCAATTTAAAATGTAACTTATAAAAAGTGGGGGTTGGAGATCAAATTTTTCAATTATTGGCAAAAATACTGATTTTTTATACAAAACTTCGAGCAAATTCATTAAAACGCTTTTAGGAATCGGTGTTCTGTTTGGGAAAATATATGAACCAAGTTATCAAAATCCAACATTTGAACTAGTTCTAAGTCTCAACTACCTGTATCATAAATCATAAAACTGAAATACACGTATAGGGGTATAAAAATAGACGATACATTGGATGAAACAGAAACTGTAATATCATGCAGAATTAGAACTTATGATTAATGAATACTTCCGCCACAAAATATAGTCCCTGTCAAACCCTTTCAAATTTGAATTGACACAAAAATTTTCAACTGGATAGGGTTCAGCAATAGATGTGTAATATATTTGCACCAATGGGATCAGTATTGAACCAGTGAATACTTAGTTGTAGCATCCTGCGCAATTGTACTCAAAGGCTCAGGAGCCAACTTCCTTAAGCTTCAACACGACATTTAGATGTATCGATGACGTTTTATCTATAAACAATATTCATTTTCATAGGCCTTTAAGATTTGGTATACCATGATAAGACGGTGTGCCATGTGCAATTGTTGATTACCTATGACCTTCACTTTGTATGTAAAGGTAAAATAATAGAATCTTTGTGGTATTTTTTTTATCGGGACCATAGGTTTCTTTTATATTTTGACATTGGCCTTTGATATTTGCTACATAGAGAAATCATGATAAGACTGTGTGTCGGTTATCATTTTTGATGGCCATTCTCCTTGAACTTTTCCAATTTACAGATCTCTAAAAAAAAATTAAACTGTGAAAAATGGAAGGTGAGACATCAGTTTTAGAATGTTATAACAATTCTTCCTAGTTATTTACATGACTGGTGGAAACTTTACATCGCTTTCTGTCAACAATTTGAAGTTTCGTTGCTGTTTGGTTTGAAAGGGAAAACCCCATTGCAGCTGAATATGACATCACAATACACCTGTATTATATTTTGTGCGTTAAATGAATAGGCGGATTAAATGTCTCAAGTCGTGTTGCCAGATATTACAGGTCTCTTTGCTCGTCTGAACGGTCACACCGTAAAGCATTGGGATTTACGACACTGATTTGAGAAAAATCCAAAATGGTTAACCAAACAAATAAAAACCCACAGCAACGAAGTGTATAGAGCCCTAATATTTTTATTTCACAAATAGTAGATTGATATCCTCTGAAGATTAGTAGCGCTATCGAAAAGAAAATTCATTATTCAGCATTGTCATAGTACTACAGACCAACTTATTCTGCGGTGCACGTATCATCCATCAAATTCGAAATTTCACCTCAGATAGTAGACCTTGTTCTTCTCCTGGACGTTGGGTTAAATCTTGAAATGGGAAATGATTTCCTCAGGGAAATTTAACCTCTACGCACCATCATGAAGGACGTTTTCACGCCACTATAGCTGTTTGTTAACGAATACCAAAAATTGCAATTTGCGGCAGAAACACAACCCCCGTTCCCATAATCCCCATTCAAGTTTGCCCACGTGCAAATATTATGCCACCATGCCCCTTTACGTGCTACTGTACAGCTACTTGGTGCAATGTCATTGTCAACATCACGTGTGCTAAATCGGTATCCATTGGTGTTAGTAGTTCCATGGCTTTCTATAGAGTCGCCTATAACAAAAACAAAAAAACCAGATGTACGTAAAACATTTCTTCGTTTGCGTTTTGGAAAAAATATGCAATTGATATATCTGTAGCTTGAAAATAATTTAACCACGAATGATGAATTAACCCCACATATATAAACATGTTCCAAAGATAGTCACCCATTCAACGAAATCGTTAATATTAATAATTATATGTTTGCTTGATCATATAAACGAGCTTGCGAAAAAAGCTTAGGGTATATTGTAATAATGAATTCACCAGAACTGGTAACAAGTAGTAATTATTGAGAAAATGGTAGATTAAATGACTTGTTAAGTTTTTATCGACAGTTTTCGATACATGTATTTACTTTCGCTATATACCTGCATTCCCTTGATACGATCCAACTTTAAGTCTCATTCTGTACCCGTCAGTCTCTGCAGCCACTGTGAACTCATTGTATTTAGCATAGAACCAACCTCCGCTGAATTTCTCCAAACGAACGTACAATTCAGAAGTTCCAAGGGCAGTTAAACGATGTAGATGGTCATTCCCTAAGAAACGATTCAATATATAGCTGTCACATACATTGATGACATTTGACACAGAAGATAAATTCACCAAAGTAAAGCACATGGGTGTATATATTTTTTTACAATGAGTATCGTGCATATGTACGATCAGCTTTATTAATATATACATAAATAGATAGATAGAGAGATAGAGAGATAAAGAGATGGATATATACATAGATAGAGAGATAGTGTAGATTGTAGTGGATATTTGTAACCGGATGGGGTTCAAATGGTCATAATACAATATTAAGTTATCAGACAATGAAGTTACAATAAAAGGTGTACGTAAATTCACCCCGGGTTGTTTTCCATACACACTGAGACTGCAAGGGTGTATGTTATATAACCCCGGGTAAATCCCTGGACACCTTTGAATGAACCTGGATAACAAGTTTATTTCCTATATAACCAAATCATGTTACATGCAGCTATTTAGTGATTAAAATAAGGACATCCACGTGAGATATGTTACGTGTCTTACAAGCGGGATAATTTCATACGTTATTATTTTTTTTTCTTTGCGTTCAGAGACAAATCATGTGAAGATTACCCAGACGTGTGTGTATACTTCTCATAAACATCTGGACACCTTGTTTAGTATTTTTCTGAACTCAAAGCGAGGCTTATTCAACGTATGATGAAGACCTTGATTGGCTAGTTCAAAAGGTAATACCTGTACTCTTAGAAACTACTTTGAATCGACCTCTAGAGAGCTGAAGCATAGTTTATCCACTGAAAGAAATGTTTAGAACATATGTTTCTTCCGGAAAAGGTCTATTTGGACTCTTCGTGCGTGCAAGTTGGACCCTATTTAAAATACCGTATGATGCAATAAGTATTCGTACAAAATGACGGTGTGTTTACATTCGCGACGGAATTGGTTCAGAATAAAAATGTAGGTATGCCGTTTCTAAAATTAAGGAGCGTTGTCCTGCTGAAATATGAAATTTTCAGCGGAGAAATGGCGGACTATAACTGGCCACAAGTTCTCATCAATGATCTCCTGATATTTTTCTGCGTTTATATTGCCAATCACAGACGTGATAGTCCCCACACCTTCCCCACACCTATGTTTCACACCCCCAAATCGGTCTCTAAATCAGGCCGCCATCCCTCATCCCTTTTGCGCCACACATACACACGGGAATTATGTCCTATCATGATTTTAGATTCGTCCCAAGAAATAACTCTTTAGTTTTCTACTGTCAATCGTCTCTTTTCCCTGCGCCAAGACAATCTTTTCTTTCTGTTAACTTCCTTCTCAACCACTTTCTTCTTAGACACTCGCCTCGAGAAGCCATGTTTATGGAGATGAAGCTGCACGGTACGTTTGGTAACAGGTTGGTCCACATTTTCATTAAATCTGTTAGTAATGTCAAGCAAAATCTGCCTTCTGTTCGTCTTGACCAACCTTTCCAATCGTCGGTAATGGCGATCTGTCACTTTCGGAGGCCGGCCGCTTCGTTTGGTGTTTTCCGCTGTTCAAACCTCTCTGCTCAATACGTTTTTTACGCTTGAAATTGTCGTATGAGGAATTCCTATAAACTCTGATACTTTCCGAATAGAATTTCCCTGTTCTAAGAGACTCCATTTAGTTTATTTACCTCGTTTGACAACTCCTTTCCCTTTCTATCCATCTCGCTTTCACTTTTATATTTCCGGAATATAATAGACAATAACAAAACCATGTGACACATGAAATGCCACATGACTGAGCAATGTTATAAATAACTAGCGGAATCTCGACGCTATTTAAAAACCATTTTATACTCCGTTAAATCTATTGGCTGCCAGCGCGAATGGAAACACACCGCCATTTTGTACGGATACTTATTGCATCATACTGTACAATATTTTCCTTTATTTGAGTTCATCAATTAAAATCACAATTTTCATCAAGCACTATTGCAAACACATTTTCTCCAAATACCCTCCTTCATTATTTGTTTACTAGATCAGAGGAAATGTTTTTCTATCAAAAGCGTCCAGACGTTTGTGAGGAAGTATACACAAACGTCTGATTGATCGATACTAGTTTCAGCAGGATGTAGGAAATTTACACCCACTTTGATAACCAATCAAAACTCGCCTTACAAGCTACATAGAAAATAATGGGTCGTACTCACCAAGCCAGTACTCTCCAGCAGGATCTCCAAATCCTGATTTGTAGTTTGCCCAATCCACATAGAAGTTTACTGTTCCATCTTTTCTGTGCTGGAATACCTGGTAAAATATACATGTAGCTAAAGATAATTTTCGTACTTCTCAATGCTTTTGACATTCACAGATATCCTCTTTCCTGATTTGTTTTCATCTAGTGTAAAATCAATATAATGAAAACAATAGTGAGATTTATAATTCGCGATAAGGGCATTTTGTAGATTTATACCTGAACTAATATTTAGGTCACCCGAGTAACCTATTGCTATCCGTTTTACTCTGTCGTCGTGCGTTTGTCGTAAATATTTAAACATTTTCAGCTTTTTCTCTTGAACGACTGAATCAATTCTAACTAATGCTAATATATAAACCCTTTGGGTAAAGGGAACACAAATTGTGTATTTCATGGCCCTTTCCTCCCTGGGTGAGGGGTGAGGCCAAAATTAGCAAAATGTTAAAAAATTCTTTAAATCTGAACATCAAGCAGTCAAACTGTTTATATGATTATGATAAGCAATGAACCCTCTACAAAAGCTGTCAAAAACTTTATTATCCCTGGGTTTAAGTTAAAGGCCCCAGGGCGAGGTTAAGTTACCAACTTTGTCATATATTGAAAATGCATTATAACTTCTTCACTTCTAAAAATAAAGGAGGTAGAATATTTGCAGGATTACACTTTATACCCAATCCTTTAATAAAATACTTTGCTCCAGGGTTTAGCAAGGGTTCAGGCTTCATGGTGGATCCAAGTTGGTCAGATATTAAAAATGCATCATATCATTAAAAACCTTCTTCTTTACTTCGAACATCAAGAATCCAAAATGTTTGCATGATGATAATAAGCAATGAGTCGTCTACTGAATTGTTAAATTCATGACTCCAGGATTCAGGTTCTATAATCCTTACACGAGCAAGCAATCAATTGTCTACTGAATGTACTTAGAGTAGAAGTTTTGGGCCCTACTACAAATTACTTAATGATATTTATGTATTGCGAACCGGATTCAGATGTATTTTATAAGTATTTGAAATATAGATATGTTCTATCGATGTGTTGCTTTGTGTTCCGTTTGCACGATTATTTAAATATTTTCCGCACGCATTTTGTGAAACGGCGGTGACCCAGATTTGATACTTTTTTAACTGCATCGAAACTAGACAAACGGTACGGCGCACGATGATGGAGTACAAAATGTTGTTGGTTGTTTTTATAATCAGAACCAAATTTACTGTGTGACATTTGGAATATCTACCACATGTTTATGAATTTGATTTTAAAATTATAGAGTTCTGACTAAGACTATTTCATTCCTGATTAAAACTACTTGCGTCAACTGTAAGAACAACGAAATATCATTTGAAATAATTCGATACTAGTAAACATGGTGATTTGGTATCAATGTTTTAGGTCACAGTTCCAAGGTCAAACAACATCAAATGTACATACATGTATACTGTACATTATCTCGAATATTACATCCATAACGTGGGCGCCGTTAGGGGATATGTACTGCTTATAAATGGATACAATACTCTCAGAATGCGCGTGTTTCAAAAAGATAATAAACAGTAATTGGTAAAATCCTACTGTCCATCCTCCGCCCTCAGTCGTCATATCACAATAAACTCCCACTGCAGTGGTCTCCGGGAGGTAGGGGTATATGCTGTACACCCCAGATGTAGTATAGCCTTGTAGTTTTAACTCTTTACAATCTTTGTATAAATCTGTAAAATGAAAACAGTATATCATTTAGTTGCTTTGAATCACCGGTAAATATTCTTCGAGGTATTTAAATTCAATTGGGAATAGGAATTGGATATATTTCGAAACCTACATTTATTTTATTAAACTGATATTACTAGCAATGATAGGATACATTTACAGCAAGTTCATTAAGGAATAGGGTTGGGTCATGCAAGTTTTCAAAAGCTTTTATTTTGAAACATGTAAATTACACTTCCTTTTGTTATTTAGAAAAATTTCCTTATTGAAGGTATGTATGCTGACGTTAGTTGTTGTACGCTGATGTAAATTCCATATCGCTTTATACATTGTTAAATCAGAACTATATTGTTAAAGCTAAATTATTTGCTTGTGTTTTATTAGAGAAGTGGACAAAGGAACACGTTTGTGGGGCAATGTTTTTATTAAGCCTTCTAAACGTGAAATTGGAGGTTGTGCTCTGTTCATAATTTGTTAACGAATTCCAGTTTAAAATGCTTTATAAAATCACGAAATGTGGTACCTTTATTTAACATTGGACGTTTGTTTTACATGTATCATCTCATTAACAGGAAAAATCCGTGCATACGGCAGACCTAACTTTTCTTACTGATTCGTTTTAATACATTGAATCAGTCTGATACTTTACTGTACATATCGATACTCTGGGATGTAAAAAAAGGAGTCAGAGTACCTATCTTAGGTCTCCGTCTACCGTATAAAGGGTTATTTTCAGCCCAAGTTACTTTCACCTTTCTACACCTGCCGACAGTTATATTAGTGGTTACTTTTGATATGGAGGTAAATTAATCAATCCGTATGAAAAATGATTGATGATCTCTCATTATCTGTAGTAATTATACGGTAACATTTGACTCATTTTGAGTCAACCTCACTAGAAGTAAGTGATAGTATATTATGGACCGTTTGTACAATGTTGTATACTGATTTTTTTCCCTTACGTATATACATGTACACAAAGAGTGTTGAAGTGCAGCACATTTGAAATGAAAAAAGAAAATTTACGCTTTCAGCAAAGCAATTTTGGATTGTGGCGAATGTTACTAAACGTTTTGATAATGTAGTAAACTTGATTCTTTGCATGCCTAAAATGACTTTGAATGTCAAGACTCGGGAAATTTGTCAACAATTTAAAAAATGTCCGTGGTAAATATAAGTTGAGTTTTAAAAAACATTTAACACTACTTTTACAATCGGCTGATCGAAAAAAGCAGCATGTTACTTCACTGTACCACGTGACAACCGAACAAATTAACAATATTGTGACAATCGGGACTTAGATGTAAATCCGTATTGTGACTAATTATTGCAATATTTCCGCGAACTTAACTATCAAAATTAACTACTACATTGCATGCTACTACAGTCTACTACATTTGTGTTCCAAACGCAAAGTCATAATGTCAACGACTTTGGAACCAGAAGAAATGTATTGTCACACGGATGGCATATATATCACTCACCATTAAATAATTTACAAATGTAAGTCCAATTCAAATATCAATATTACAAAGTCACTGATCATGATCCCATATGAAAGGTCTTAACATAAGGAATACATATATAACATATGAAAACCCTGCCTTCAATAGTTCAGAAGACATTGCATATGTTAACTTTTCTTAAACAAAAGTCAAAGTACCACGGTCAAGAGCACAAAACCTTCCGTACCAAAAGAAAGGTCTCATAACAGGGAATGGACAAATGAAATATAAGAGCCCTGTAACTCACCATGCAAAAGTTATAAGCAAACAGACTAGACAAAAATGATATCCCCCGATCTTTGATACGGGGTATAAAAACATTAGCCTAACAGTATACGCTGGATATTCACCTGACGTAGAGACGTTAGGCGTCTGTACCGTTGTCGTCGTTGTTTTACTAGGTGTTGTCGTTGTACCTGCTGGTGTTGTCGTTATTGTGATCGGTGTTGTCGTTGTACCTGCTGGTGTTGTCGTTATTGTGATCGGTGTTGTCGTTGTTGTGATAGGTGTTGTCGTTGTACCTGCTGGTGTTGTCGTTGTTGTGATCGGTGTTGTCGTTGTACCTGCTGGTGTTGTCGTTATTGTGATCGGTGTTGTCGTTGTACCTGCTGGTGTTGTCGTTGTTGTGATCGGTGTTGTCGTTGTTGTGATAGGTGTTGTCGTTGTTGTGATAGGTGTTGTCGTTGTACCTGCTGGTGTTGTCGTTGTTGTGATCGGTGTTGTCGTTGTTGTGATAGGTGTTGTCGTTGTACCTGCTGGTGTTGTCGTTATTGTGATAGGTGTTGTCGTTGTACCTGCTGGTGTTGTCGTTGTTGTGATAGGTGTTGTCGTTGTACCTGCTGGTGTTGTCGTTGTTGTGATCGGTGTTGTCGTTGTACCTACTGGTGTTGTCGTTATTGTGATCGGTGTTGTCGTTGTACCTGCTGGTGTTGTCGTTGTTGTGATCGGTGTTGTCGTTGTTGTGATAGGTGTTGTCGTTGTACCTGCTGGTGTTGTCGTTGTTGTGATCGGTGTTGTCGTTGTTGTGATAGTTGTCGTTGTACCTGCTGGTGTTGTCATTGTTGTGATAGGTGTTGTCGTTGTTGTGATAGGTGTTGTCGTTGTACCTGGTGGTGTTGTAGTTGTACTAGGAATTGCTTCTGTCTTTGTTAAACTTCCCAATGTTGTTGATGCCAGTGATGTCTCAAGCGTTGTATTTAGTGTCCTTGCTGTCGTTTTAGTCGTTGTTACTCTTTTTGTTGTTGATGTAGGTAAATTTGTACCTGTCCCGCAACAATCAATAACCAATTTTGCAGAAATATGAATCACAGAGTGTTAAATTAACAATTCAAGCTTACCTGATAAATTATTTTCTTTCGCACTGGCATCTGATTTATCTAAAAGAGGTTTCATAAATTAATAATTTACACATAGATCATTGATTGTGGTAATAGAAAGATATAGAGTTATACTATTTGTAGATATGGATACTGACAAATGTTTAAACATGACACGCTTAGTACCAAAATAGACAGGACATGCTAAGTACCAAAATAGATAGGACAAGCTTAGTACCAAAATAGATAGGACAAGCTTGGTGCCAGCAATTGATGTCCTCTTCATTTATACATCATAATATATTAGGTACATATCATATCAAATGAAAATCGACCAATTACATAACATTTTGGATTGCACAATATTGATTTGTACAAACACTGTGCGCGTATTGAAGAAATATATGTAACCACACAGAACACAAAGCGTGTCTAGATGTCTTATTGATTTTAGAAATTGTGAGCAACCTCTCTCGTTGATATAAAGCACTGTCAGAGTCACAATGGCGGTGGAAATGATGACGACGGTTAGAATAACACAGGATACCACTAGAGGTCGCTTGCTTCGTTTAGACTGTGGTGTACTCTTCGTGGGAAGTTGAAGTATTTCCTGTGGATAAAATTCAATACAAATAATATGCATAGTCCAGGGCTCATATTCTGCGGATTTCTAAAACGGAAAAATCCACCATTCCTTGAAACACTAATATATCACGTTTGAAGTTTGGCATCACGATAACACCGAACTGTTTCGAATTTCAGATACATGTATTTGTTTACGTTGGAAATTTAATGTCTAGTTACATATGTCCAAGATAACTTGCTTTTGGAAATAAGAGACACGATTTATTCCATATATCGTACGCTATTACTGTGAATGTAAGAATTAGAAAGAAAAAAAATAATTCGATTAAGTCTCTCAATGGAGAGAGAGAGAGAGAGAGAGAGAGAGAGAGAGAGAGAGAGAGAGACGCGTGTTTGTGCATAGTACATCGATACAACATAGATCATCTGTACCAATTCTACGTAGATAATTGAAATATTATTATCTTATTATATATCTTTTCTTGACTTATTAAAACTGTTTTATTTTGATTTACCGGTGCTGTCAAATTCTGACTTGAAATGCTGGGATCTCTGCATTCATATCCTAAATTCTCCTGGAAGTGGAAAACAGTTCACTATGTAAAGTGATTATGCAAGCAATAGTGGCATAATAAATGGAAATAGATTCGTATAGTTTTCTGATTTCTATATGTAACAAGGTAAACTACATGTATTATGTTTGATTGATTGATTTTATATTGTTATGCCCCCCTCCCCCCTTCAAAGAAGAGGGGCATGTTGATTTGTACCTGTCGGTCGGTCGGTTGGTCGATCGGTAGACCACATGTTGTCCGCTCAATATTTTGAGAACCATTCATTTGATCGTAATGATATTTTATATGTGGGTTGGATATGAAAAGAAGACGATCTCTATTATTTTTCAGGTCAAAAAAGTTAAAGATCAAGGGTCAATCTACTCTGGACATAGGAATATACTGTCCGCTCAATATCTTGAGAACCTTTTGCTTGACAGACATCAGACTAGGTACATTGGTACATATTAAGGAGTAGATGATCCCTATTGATTTTGAAGTAACATGGTTAAAGGTCAAGGGTCAAACTGGACATAGGAATATATTTACCACTCAATGTCTCGAGAATCCTTTGTTTGACAGACATCAAACTTGGTACACTGGTATATCTTTAGAAGAAGTTGACCCCTATTGATTTTGAGGTCACATGGTCAAAGGTCAAGGGTTAAACAGGGCATTGAAATATACTGTCTGTTCAATATCTTGAGAACCCTTTGTTTGACAGACATTAAACTTGGTAAATTGGTACATCATCAGGGGAAGATGACACCTATTGATTTTCAGGTCACATAGTCAAAGGTCAAGGGTCAAACTGGACACAGGAATTTACTGTCCGGTCAGTATCTTGAGAACCCTTTGCTTGACAGACATCAAACTTGATACACTGGTACATAGTCAGGAGAAGACACCCCTTTTGATTTTCAGATCACATGGTCAAAGGTCAAGGGTCAAACTGGACATTAGAATATACTGTCTGCGTAATATCTTGAAAACCCTTTGCTTGACAGACATTAAACTTGGTACATTGGTAAATCATCAGGAGAAGATGACATCAATTGATTTTGAGGTCACGTGGTCAAAGGTCAAGGGTCAAACTGGACATATGAATATACTGTCCATTCAATATCTTGAGAACCCTTTTTCTTGACAGACATCAAACTTGGTACACTGGTACATCTTCAGGAGTTGATTACCCCTATTGATTTTTAGGTCACATGTTCAATCCACTCTTGACATAGGACGATATTGTCTGCTCAATATTTTGAATTGATTATACTAGTCTCAATTAAATGATGTGTGTGTATAACATTTTTCAATTTTGCACCATGGGGGGGATATGCGTTTTACAAACATCTCTTGTTTATCGAGCATTTTAGTTCGGGTAAGTTAATTTGAATAACCCTTATATTTTCACTGCTTTTGTTGCATCAATGTTTTTAAACTTCTTTGGTGAAATTCAAATTGAAATAAGCATCTAAACTTCAATTTCATCAATCAAAAAAGCATGCTGGTAACGAGTAATTTTGTCAAGACAAAATGCAATCCTTTCAATTTAAACGATAGCAATGTTAGAAATGGTTGATATACTAAGTTTTAGTTAGTAAACGGACACATTAATAAATTTCAAGTGAATTTGTTTACAAAAACATATACTAAGGTGTTTTTTATTTTCAAAATGTGTCTTTGTAAGGTGAACTATTTTCCAAAATTCACTTGAACTTTTTACATGGTGACTTCACCGTGAACAATTTCAAGAAAGCGGTTCAATCTACGAACTCATCGCTTTGTAAAAGATTCCCTTGTATTTGTCTTCCTCCGATCATTTGAGGCTAATTCGATTTGAATTATAGGTAATTGGTATTGCATTGAATTCAAAACTACGTATATCACTTGCATGTTGGGTCTTAGTGTTCCAGTATAGTGTTGATTTTTTTTAGTAAATACTTATAGACTTACAAACTGTGGTCCTCGTTTGTTCGTATCTTGTGTGGTCTGTTCTTGTAAACCCAGGGGACGTACTATTCGCACTGGCTTTTCATACTGCGAATTCGATAAATTGTAATCCTGCAAAAAAATAATCACTGTCAGAGTTGGTCTGGTTTGAAAACAAATACTTATTGTAAGAAAGTTTTTTCTCAAGCTTAACCAGATCTTTTCAAATACAGTATTAAGGACACTTTATACATTTGAAAACAAATTGAGCAGAATGTCATCCTTTTTTAAAGTTACCGGTGCATAGCAAGAGAAGTTTCCCAAAGCATGTTCATCATACGGGCCTTCCTATTCCCACACAAAATTAATTAAAAACAAACTATTACCACCTCGTAAAAAGTGTGATGTTTCTTACTAAACATTACATGACTAACACAGTCCTGTATTTACTATGGTTTATTGCATTAAAAGAAACCCATTGAACTAGCAATCATTTGGATAAGATAACTTGGGGCACGGTGCTTTCAAGTATTACATGTATCTAAGAGTGGGCTATTATCACTTAAATCACAAATAAGAATATCATTAAAAGAAACAGAATCGGTGTACTTCACTGTAGAGATTATAGATATCATTTAAAGGGACAGAAATCTAGCACCATGGGTCTAACTTGTATAATTAGCACGGATAAGGTTTCATCCTTCTGCATTCTGCAATGATACTCCACGATAATATGAAATTCACTAAAGGGCATGTGTCCTTCAAGCAGTTATTTAAATAGAATGAAAAACTCATTTATCACTATGTTGAGATGATTTAGTCAGGACAACGGCATACGCCGTAACGTTAGACTCGCAAAACCCCGAGTTTGTAAACGAAAACTTAAATGCATTTTAAATATTTAAAAAGACATTATATGTTTGAAAAGGTGTATTGGTCACAAAGAACATGCTTAAAGAAAAGCTGAGATACAATTTAGATAATTAACATAACCCGGTAAAAAGGGGAAGTTGTGCTATGGAAAAGGTACCTCGATGTACATGTTCTTCTCTTATCCACTTAGCCAACACGACACGTTTTTACAAAATGTTGGCTAAATAGGAACTGGGAAGATATCTGTAAGATTTCCACATGATACATGTACCAGGAAGGATGTAAAAGGAATCACACTGATTATTGCATGATAATGGAAATGGTTTGACATTGGTTGAGGTTTAATGTGCATATGATATAAAGGATATTCAATGTTTCGCGAGTGAGACATGCTTCGCACTAGTAAAAAATTCCTGTCTCACGAGCGATATGTAAATTATATATCCAACAACAAAAACATTGAATTTTCTGTTTATTACATGTTATTCTGGGTTTTTCCTTCAGCACTGATAACTAGGATCTAAATAGAGATCACTTGCACCGCGCAAGGACATATTGACGAAGCGAGAAATCGCCATCTTGGTTCTTGTGTGCTGTATTGAACAAATTTAAAAACACAAGGTGGAGTTTGTAGCGAATCTTAATAATAGAGGATACAGTTACATATGTAGGACGTTCACTTCACAGCTTGAGTCGCTGCAACCAAAAATACCGAAAAGTTTAAATCTAGGCCTGATATTGATATTGCACTTTTTCGAAATCAGCTTGTACAAGTCCTTGTGAAATATCATATCATATCGATCAAGGCACATGCATTTTATAAAATAACTATGTATGTAATACATGTAAATATCCCTGATACACCTTACTGATTCATATGTCGAATCGATATATCGCCGTGAACTCGAAATAATATATATATATTTCATTGCACATTTATATTAATGGCAAACTAACAACTCAACATAAGGAGAAACGGGATGAATTTAGCTTCTCCATCGTGAACTTCCCATATTTATGTATCAATATTTCATTATCACTTGCATATGGTACTTATATATCTCAACTGATTCGATACGCAAGAGCTTGTTCTGCGTATGATGTTTTTAAATCGAGGCAGGCTACTGACAAAAAAGTAATGATGCAGGGGGGTTTAACAGTCTTGATTAAAGTAAGCATTTTGCAAATTCTATGGTTATTATAACGATCTAGTTTGCCAATACAACTAATCATTGGGTCCGTTCTTGGCACACTGATTTGACTAAATGTACGGATGTGACCTGTCGACATGTAAATAATGAAAGGTGAAGATAACGAACAGTGATCAATCTCATAACCCCTACAAGCAATACAAAATAGATAATTAGGCAAACACGGACTCCTGGACACACCAGAGGTGGGATCGGGTGCCTAGGAGGAGTAAATATCCCCTGTCGACCGGTCACACCCACCGTGAGCCCTATATCCTGATCAGGTAAACGGAGTTATCCACAGTCAAAATCAGTGTGCCAAGAACGGCTTAACAATCGGTATGAAACACGTCAGACAGCATTGGATCCCATGATAGGTTGTATTGACGAACTAGATCGTTATAGCGACCATAGAATTTGCGAAACACTGACTTCAATCGAGACTGTTGAAACCCCTGTACCATCAACTTGTTTGCCAGTAGCTTACCTCGATTTAAAAACTGACTATACGCAGAACAAACTGTTTAATATGTTTTATGGTGTAATCGTTGAGTCGAGCCTTTACATCTTGCAATAGCGACTTTAGATATATTTTTTTTAAATCCGCCTATTCATTTAACGCGGAAAATATAACGCAGTCGATGCAAACAGTGCATTGTGACGTCATATCAGCGGCGATTTTCCCCCCTCTAAATCAAGCAATTAACAACAACAAAACGTACAAAGGTATGGGAAAGTTTGTCTGGAATTCAAAACCGGTTGTGGTACTTTCCAAACTATTTATTTTATTTATGGGGTTGTCAATGAAGTATAAGATAATGATACCGACATTTTCCCGGAAGCTTTATGGTGTAATCTTAATCATTTTTCAGCTGATAGAGCGAATCACGTGACTCAAATATGTAATTATTGGCGCGAGTTGGCTGGAGTATATTGATGATACATGTAAATTATATATATATATATATATATATATATATATATATAGTGTGTGTGTGTGTGTGTGTGTGTGTGTGTGTGTGACCAGTGAAGCATGAAATGGTCATTGACGTGTCCCAAGTAATAATGATAATTCCGTTAAATGCGGTAATTATAATTCATTTAAAAATATATCTTATTTATGAAATTCCCATTGCGCTAAAAGCCGAATAATATCTAAAGACTAAAGGGGGTATATGAAGATAACTACAGACATATTAGCATTCATTTTTAACAAATTGAGTGTTTGGATTACAAATTGCACGCCAGTCTTGTATTTTTGGCATTCAAGATTAAAACACGAATAACTGTAGAAGCAACTAATGAACAAAACAAAATGGATCACAAAATTTTCAGTGAACGTATGTAGAGATTATCTCTATTCATTTGCTGATTTTCTCAATTTTTCTTTTACATACTGTTATCTTTAGAGCCCTGCTTCGCGGATGTGCTTTCAACCAGTTCGAGCTTCGCTCGGTATACCTGATAAGGTAGGCTGTTGATACATGTAAATGTTACTGATCAAGTGGGCTAATGGTGCATGGTATTGCTGAAAAGGTGGGCTGATACTTACGGCTGGAGGCATTGCTGGTTCCTGAATTTCAGTAGGCATCAGGTATGTGTGATCGGATTTTTGGGAGGCTGCAATATCCTTCAAAATCAGGATTTCAAATTACAAACCTATATGCCTTGTAATGATTATATTTCTCTTAAAATGTTTCTATTGTGTGGTTTATTCAATAGAAAAACAGTTAAATGCATCGAAACATTCACAAATTAAGATGATCAGGATATAGGGCTCACGGCGGGTGTGACCGGTCAACAGGAGATGTTTACTCCTCCTAGGCACCTGATCCCACCTCTGGTGTATCCAGGGATCCGTGTTTGCCCAACTACCTATTTTGTATTGCTTATAGGAGTTATGAGATTGATCACTGTTCTTTATCTTGATCTTGCATGAATTACTCCCGAGGGTTTGGCGAAGGAGCAATCACAGCCAATTTTAACGTCTTATCTAGTTAGTGAGCGGGGCTCGAACTCACGACTTCCCGGTTATGGAGCGAACGCTCTGCCACTGAGCTACCGCGACCTCGAAATGTATGAATCTTGGGTGTAGGCAGTGAATGTGAATATTAGGTACAAAATGCAAGCTTTAAATGTTCCCTTAGTCCTATTTCTCTTACCACTATACAGATGTATCTTTGAATGAAAGAAAGCAAAAGTGAGTACGCTCACATAACCCACGCTTCAACATTGCTTGACAATGCCTCACATGATGAATGCTAATGCTATGCATTACTGCAAGAACAGGACAGAGGGGCTCGAAATTCTAAGATCAAAAGGGACATAACTCCCACAAAAATCATTGAATTAGAATTTCCTAATAATATGCACATCTGCACGGTGTGTCCTTAATAACTACAAAGTATCATGAAGTTCTGTTGAGCAGTCTCAAAGGAATACGCTGACAAGAACAGGACAAACGGACTCAAAATCTGAGTTCAAAAGGGACATAACTCCCACAAAAATTATTGAATCAGAATTTCCTGGAAATATGCACATCTACACTGTGTGTCCTTATTGATTCTGTTTAGCGGTCTCAGAGGAGTTGCGCTGACAAGAAAGGGACTGACGGACTGGTAAAAAACATTATACTCTCCGCTACTTCGTTATCTGGGGTATATTTACATATAAATGCATTGTATATCTTTAAGGTACATGTAGAACCAAACATATTCGTAATTTTTTTCCTCGAGTTCTTTATTTATTTGAAACTTTAATAATTTGTTCTAAGGAATAAAACATCTTACTGTGCATGGTATAAAAGAAATATATCCTATCATCTCGTTCTCCACATAGTTTTTAAAAAAACCCATTTAGAAAAGTCTAAAGTTAAACTTTTATGATAATAATGTGCCTTATGTAAAAATTATCTATAGAAATTTTACAAAAATTAATAATGCATTTTTTAAAGCTAACCTATTTGTTACTAAATTTCAACAAAATATATTGCAATTGATATATTTGTGTACACTGCGATGTACAATATACCATGCAGGACTTGTCAATAGCAATTCTTAAACGTAAATTAAATTGCTATATATCAAGATGTCTTAAAAGGAAATGTATAGTTCAAATTTTCAAAAAATTAAGATAATGAACAAAATTATATAAAAAATTCTATATTTTAAAATAAAGAAAATTTATCATAGGATATGTTGGACTTTTTAGAAAATTTATTTAAGAAAACATTGACACATTAGACAAATGACATCATATTTGACCTTTATCTTTAAGACATGACCTTCACCTTAAATTTTCGTTAAGATAAAATATTGTTTAAACATGGGTCTAAATATCAGGTCTTTACTTGCTACACAACCAAAGTCACTGAATAACAAACAGTTAAATCTCACAAAGATGAAATCAATGCAGTCAAGATTTAGACTCCCAGAGCTGTAATATATTGAATGTCTCCCATATTTATCAGAATATTCTAAATACATGCCAGGAATTATATTATTTTGTTGAGAACATAATTGAATATTAGTACTATGGCGATTTCATTTATCAAATTAATAAAAAGAAGACATGAGTGAAAACTGATTTTACAGGTGTTTTGGTACATGTCCTACCTTGATGATAAGCTTATTTTTTTTGTAAGTCAAATCTTTTTCAGCTGAAATTAATTATAACAAACATGTATGTCAAATTTGTCTAACACGCTTTATTATTTCTTGACTTACCTCTAGTATTTTGTCATAGTGTGATGAACATAGTTCCAAATATTCTACAGCGGGCTGTCCATTATCATTCTTGATCTTGAACACAGTCAGAAATACATGTATAACTTGATGAAATGATGAAACATTTCAAACATCCCAGAGGTGAGAAAAAATACAATGAATTTACCTGTGTGTTTTCAATTGGATTGACAGCACCACATTTGGCGTAACTAGAGTCCGACAGCTCCTTGAATAACAAGAAACATGTAAAAGACGGACAAAATCACGAAACAAGAAACACACTAATTGAACATAATTCTCTCAATTTCAGTCCCATTTATTTAATTTAAGCTCTTAAAGATTTGCTATACGAAACTCTTTTTGTTGTTGATGGTGGTGTTTCCTCACATTTATGTTTAATCTCTAACGCGATATAGTGTCAGCCATTTTATAAAGTATAATTGCTAAACCTCAAATTGTATTTGTGGTGTCATCCTCAAATCATTTCTAACAATTCCGCGAGGATCCGGTTTAGAATAGGTCCTCAGTACCCCTTGCTTGTCATCAGAGGCAACTAAATGGGGCGGTCCTTCATATGAGACCACAAAAACCGAGGTCCCTTGTTACAACAGGTTTGGATGACCTGTCTTTATTTTCTTAAGAAGCAGGGTTTATTCAATAGCTTTTACATGAGAAGAAAACAATATCTTGCTGACGCCTTCAACTCGGCGTATTTTAGATATATTGATGACGTTTTATCTTTTAACAATAATAATTCTCATTCATATGTAGGTGTCCTCCACTTCTGCTTCGTATTTTGATATCTTATTGAAAATGGATGTTAACGGCAAAAAAAAAAACAAAAAAAAAACAACAACACCTCAACTGTATGACGAACATGATGATTTCAGCTTCTCCATCGTCAACCTCCGATATTTATGTATCAATATTCCATTATTACCTACATATGGTGTTTATATCTCTCACCTGATTTGATATGCAAGAGCTTGTTCTGTGTATGATTTGTTTTTAAATTGGATCCACACTAAGAAACAAATTGATGTTATAGGGGTTTTAACAGTCTCGTTTAAGGTAAATTCTACGATCGTTATAATTATCTAGTTTGCCCATACAACCTGTCAATAGGCAAATGCTGTTTAACGTGTTTCATACCGACTGTTAGGCTGTTATTGGCACACTGATTTTGACTACTCCATTTTCGTTTTGATTACTCCGTTTACCTGGTAAAGCCATAGGACGGCGGGTGTAACCGGTCGACAGGGGACGCTTACTCATCCTAGGCACCTGATCCCACCTCTGGTATGTTCAGGGGTCTGTATTTGCCCGACTCTGTTTTGTATTCCTTGTGAGAGTTGTGATATCGATCACTGTTCGTTATCTTTATCTTTCATATCAAGGAAGATATAAATTTCATTTATAAAAATACATGAGGGTATGAACTGCATTGCTTTACACCGACGCTCTAACGGCTTCATGAAGTACATGTATAGCAATATGAAGCGTTGCAGTTCTTACCCTCGTTTATTTTTAGCCCCCTACCGTTGAGGGGGACTTTAGGTTTGCACTCCGTCCGTCTGTCCGCCAGAGCAGTTTTTTCTCTGTTCTTGCAGATATTTATTTAATATTTGGTATCTTGCTTTGCCATAACACATTACATAACAAGTTTGAATTTCGTCTCGATCCGTTGATTTTTCACTAAGTTATGGCACTTGGACGTAGAAATATAGTGTGTATTATCAGTTTCCGGACTTTTTTTTTTGGTTGTGCTTGTAGATATTCATTTGATATTTGGTATATTGCTTTGCTATAACAAGTTACAGATCAAATTCGAATTTCGTCTTGTTCCGTTGATTGTTTACTAAATTGTAAGTTATGCCCTTGGACTTAGAAAAATAACATCCTAATTTCTTATTTTTGTAGATATGAGTACTACACTCATTAAAACTTCTAGTATAGTAATACAACAATGTAGCTAAATCATTCATGATCATCTATATTTCACAGTTCATTTACTTGGTTATATATTTAAACCTAAAAGGTGTTGCACGTCTCATGTTAATTTCCCTAAAGGTGTTGCATGAAAGATCGATAAAATTAAGATATTCAAATATAATGATAAAACCAAATAGAACGCATGTCTTGATTCAAACATTTTTGAAAATAAATTTAAAAGACGTGTATTGACAAAAATTAGCTAAAATATTTCGAGTTTAAATCAAGCAATACGCTATTTATATGAATTTTAGTGTTAAAATGGAGGGGTATCCCCGAATTGCAGAAAAACTGCCTCCGTGAAACAAAATAAATTTAAGCATGAACACGTTCTTCTAGTTTTCCTCTATAAAAATTTGTCGCTTTGAAATTTTGATTCACAAGGAAATTGTTTTTGTAAATTTCAAAAAATCGAAACGACTTCAATGATATTATTTTCAACTTCACCTGTATGTTAATTTTCCTTAGTAACGTATGGTTTACTGCGTGGTTCAAAGGGTAAGGTCGTCGACTTTTATATGTAAAGATGTTTTTTTTAAAGAAACGACCGGGTTCGGATCCCTCACCAACATATTTTTTTCATATTACGTTTTCAATCTAGATTTTTTCTAGTGCCTAGTTTTTGTGTAAATCGTACCATAGTTTCAGATCCACGACCTCGGATATCGTGCTTTATATAAAATATTTCAAATGCAATGTGTATCCTGTATGATCCTCTTAAAATGTACTTCAATGAATGTATCCCATTTCAATTCTCAATGACCGTTTAACGTGCGACAGCGTGGCAAGAATTCCATCGTCATCGAAAGCACGTTTTTTTACTTGCCTAAATGGTCGAGCGGTCTAGCGCGCTGGTTACATGCTGCTAGGAGATTTGGTTCCGCAGGTCGTGAGTTCAACCCCGGGTAGGGGGTGGAAGTGGGTATCCAAATAAAGTGACATTTTCTGTGTTATATATATATATATATATATATATATATATACATAAGACGGAAACTATTTCAATGACTTATTCAAGCCTGCATGTACAGATTCGCATCAACAATGTAAAGTGTTAATTGATGAACTACCAAACTGACACCTATTTTGCGCAGTGGTCTTAGTGTAAATCTATTTTAGATGAACATTTTATGAGACACGGATATTCTTTTAGGAAACAGTTTAAAAGAACCCAATATGTTTCAGGGAATACACATGTAATTAGGGATACCCTGCGTGAAACGTTGAAAATCAAAATATAATTAACGTATATACATGTATGATATACCGGTATGTGTACAAAATAAAAAAAAATGTTATTATCTATTTCCATTATACCCATGCCGCATTCTTTTGAATATATAAAATTTAGCGTTTACTTTGTCACGAATATACATAATATATAATATGTAAGGACAATTTGTAAAATCCATAGATTATGATGAAAATGATCATGCATATTAACTCTCGAGAGGCCGATTGAAAATAAAGGATGTAGAAATGTTTATATAACTTTAAATTTGGGAATTCCCCACCATGGTTAAAATCGGAATAAATTACCGTATAGCAAGTAGGAAATCCATGATTCATTAATTATGTTAAGGATGAAATTCTCAACAACAATCAAATGAATCGAAAAACAGTAAAATGATAATGATTTGATAAATATCATCACCATAGATTGACTGGGGACAGACAAAATTATCTATACCTGTGTTAATTCTCTGGGATCATCCATGTCTCGTTAAAGGGCACACGTCAGGGTTTACGATAAACTACAATGTTAATACAATATCTTAACAAACATGAGAGAGAGAGAGAGAGAGAGAGAGAGAGAGAGAGAGAGAGAGAATTCAAGTGCAAAAAAATTGTTGATTCATAAAATGTTCAATTTTTTTCATATAAAAAAGGTCCTTCTTACCTGTGTTCCGTGTACCACGATGGACGTTGAATTTCAGATTTAAATGTCTGACATTCAAGTGTACACTCCTGACTAATGTAGTAACCTGTTAATCATCGGAGCTTTTAGGGCATAACATTGGATTCACTCCTCGATGACTGCAGATCGTGGATATTAGAGAAAAAGAGAAAGAATGTTCAACGAAATGACTATGCTGATTATCATGAACATTTAAAGAAATTGACATTTTTTACAGTTCTGGGAATTGTGACAAATCTATAAACAATATCTACGATCAGTGACTACGGAAAGGCAAGTTATCCGTAGAACGTCTTCGTTGAATAAAAATTGAAATAATTGTATTCTACATCGTTCATTGTACTTGCAAATGTCCCCAAATTTAATAAAGAATAGGCCGGTTCCGAAAGGCCAATGTCCAGAAAATATCCATCATCAGCTTATGTGTTACGTTTGACGCCAAGGTTACTTCCGGTGAGTCCAATGTGTTACATCGGTACGGGTTTAACATGTGTTTACAATGTTTCAAGCGTTGTTACTAGTTTAAAGATTAAAGAACAGGTAAGTATCAGTGTTGTATTTGAATATATAGTTATTTTGAATGTTTCAGAGGTGAATCATAGAAATGAGAAGTGATTTTGAAGAGACAGAATGATATAAACCATAATACTGTAGTATCTGGAAAATTTAATTAGCATGGAAAGACGACTTCCGTTACCCGAATAAAGGTTCCCGCCAAGATTCAAACTTAGCCGAGACGCTGACCAGGACACCACGGCATTTTTATAGAGTGCAAGTTTACATATTACAGATTACAGTCTGGCATTAGTTCACCTGATCAGGATATACATAATTTCTGTAAAATTGACTTTTTTTTACCGTCGGTCAATTGAGTAAGCAAGTTGAAAAATGCCAAAAATATCACAAGAAATACAGTCTAATGTCAATAGCGATATTTCACACTATTCAAAAATTCCTATACGCAGACAGACTATCACCGATCATAACAGCAGTATGAAAGGCGAAGATAACTAACACAAATCTCATAAATCCCATAAGCAATACAAAATAAAGAGTTGGGCAAACACGAACCTTTGGACACATTAAAGGTAGGATCAGGTGCCTGGGAGGAGTAAGCATCTCCTGTTGACCGTTCACATCCGCCGTGAGCCCTGTATCCTGATCAGGTTAACGGAGTTACCCGGAGTCAAAATCAGTGCGCCAAAAACGGCCTAACGATCGGCAAGAAACACGTCAGACAGTATTTGACCCAATAATAGGTCGCATTGGCAAACTAGATCGTCATAATGACCATAGAATGTACTAAATGCTGATTTTAAACGAGACTGTTGGAACCCCTGCACCATGAACTTGTTTGTCAGTAGCCTACTTCGATTTAGAAACTTACCATACGCAGAAAAAGCTCTTGTGTATCGAATCAGTTGAAAGATACAGGTGATGATGGAATATTGCTACATAGATATGGGAAGTTGACGATGGAGAAGTCAAAATCATAAAGTCATAAAGTTGAGTCGTTAGTTTGCCTTTAATATCCACTTTCAATCAAATATCTAAGTATGAAGCAGAAATGGACGACTCTGTGGTGTCTTTTATTTCGAGTTCACTGGAATATATTGAATCGACATACCAATGAAAATTATTATATTTAATAGATAATACATGGTCGATATATCTAAATGTCGAATTGAAGGCCACGGCAAGAGATATTTTCTTCTCACGTAAAAGTTTTTGAATAAATTCTGCTCCATATGAATATAACAGGTCACCTAACAAAGGAGCACTATTCGTGCCCATGGGGATTCTAACAGATCACAAGTAGTACAAGTCAAAAACACGGTGCCCCGCGGACTGAAAATGTGAACCTAGAAAAAAAGTCGGTGTCTTTGAAATTTCGGTTTCTGCATTTTCTACATGTATATAGCAGTTGCGTGGACCTTTCAAATTCAAAGAATTTATAGCACATATTATGTAATATACATATGTAAAATTGACATAACGGAGAGGACTTATATAGGCAGTGCCTGCTGTCCAATCATATTAAGAATTATCATAATAAAATGCTATTTGAATAAGAATGGACAATTAAATAAGATTACATGACAAATGTTGCATGTAGTTCAGTTTGTATTCCACTGCACCATAAACTGATTTTTAGGTGAGAGGGGTTTGCTGAAGCCCTATACCATTCCATATTTGACTTCAACAAAGGAAATGGTGAGGAACAATGTGACGAGACCCCACGTTCTAAGAGGCAGAGGTTGAGAGAAAGTCAGCAAATACCAAGCACATCATCTGTGATGGATGGAACATGGGATGATACATTCGATATCCAACATGAGGTTGAATATTTTACTGAAGATATTTCTGTTGACAACGCAGAGCAACAAGCCCCTGAATACAAGGAACCAATTCATAAAGAGGTCCAGTGTTCCGTGCAGATTTTGGACACATTTTCTTTTGACTATACATGTAGCAGTTGCGTGGACCTTTCAAATTCAAAGATACACATACATGTACACACGTGTCCACAATCAGGGAATCAAACGATTGGCAATTAACTGATTTGTGTTTGTGTCACACAGTTCAAGCTTTTGTCAACTTTCAGTTGTAAATTAAATCAAATATTATTATTATAGAATTTCAGGGCCCAGTTTTTCGAAAGTTGGTTAACTTTAACACAGTGGTTACGTTTAACGCAGAGTTAACGCAAACTCGCATTTTGAAAAACAGTTAATCACATGGTTAACTTTAACACAGAAGTTAACACCGAGTTAACACTGTGTTAAAGTTAACCAGCTTTCGACAAACCGGGCCCAGGTCTTTTTATTACGCATTTTAATACACACTTTCCCGTAGGCCGCGATCAAGCACGCGTTATCTGGTAGAGTACGTATACCTCGTGTGTAACAATAGGTAAATGCAGTGAATAAAATGTCATTTTAGTTTTCCTTTCCTATCAATTCATAAGCATCTACACTGACACAAATGCTTCATTTATAACTGAAAACTAAATACTAAATCCATGTAGTACGATTATCTAAATATTTATTTACTGTACATATTGACAATTCTGTCTCTGAAATGTGAAATAAGAAACCACAAAGCAACACGAACTTCAACTTCAATAACAATTAAATTTTAAACCAAGTTTTAAACTAAATAAAAATTAAAACAATAATTCAAATGCTTAAAAATGCAAAGATTATCAATAAATCAATCCTACAGCATTACACTGACTGTATGCACCTGACTCCGTGACCCGGTAGTCGGACTCCTGGAAATGGTAGTGGTAAACTACATCTCTTTCCCGGGACAACATAGCTGTTTCGTCTTTGGATCCTTTCGTTTGATATCTACAAGCCACTTTAATTGTAATGCGGCATCTTTTGGAAATATGTGGTCATCAGATCGCCCACAACCACGCACACAACAATATCTAACCATCGCAGATTCTTCTTAAAGTTTATCAATATGAGAGAGAAATTGAAAATCACTCTCTAGTTATAAGTGGATACTACAGTTACAATCCTTTGTTATGTACACAAGGCTCGTACCATGTTTACATTATCTGTTTAATAGAAAATAACGTGTTTAAAACAAAATGAGATGTGCCTACACTAGAAAATATTTAATTATGTTAAGAATTCACTTATAAATTGAAAAAAAATCTGCTTTAAACAAAACCTTTACTAGTTTATCTAACCTATGTAAACAAAAACATGGCACGAGCCTTGTTTACATAACAAGGACTTGCGATCTCTGTATATCCCATGTACCTTGACTACTGACATTCAAAGTTTTGCTGATCATTAGGAATACCTTAGTTAAGCATTCTAAAAATTAAAAATCAAAAAAAGAAAATTTGAAGATTTTCAGCTAAAATCGTGTCCATGTCCCTTTAATTCAAAATCTGAACATTGCGATGAAATGATTGATAAGTCAATGATTCCAAAATGAAATTATTATTCAATATTACTTCATCACATTTCTAGTGTCTGCAAATTAACAGTTTCAGTTCAAAAGTAATGAAGTCTGAGTTTGTTACATGATACTGGGGTATCAGGTGGTGTCTTTACGACATTGGCAGAATAAGAAAAGGATATCACGATTGAGGTGGAAATCTGAATCTAAGTCAAAACATGTTAGTTAGACCCCCTCCCTTGATCCAGTTCGCCTCCCCAATGTCAAACAGTTGTTGACGCCCCCTGATAGAACACCCAAAATGTTCTAGGCCCAGTGGACATTCAGTCCGCGGAGCCTGTGTTTTTAACTGTACTGTATATCATGATCGGTGATATTCTGGCTGCAAGTAGGGATTGTTAACAGTGAATATTATCGGCTGACATTAGATTGTATTTCTAGTGATATTTTGGTCCGAGTAAATGTATGGAGGAGTTGATATTGAGGAGTTGATAAAATCAAATCCCAAAAATGTGTTATTTCTTTGAGTAATTGACATGCAGAATAATCAAAACTTTGTTACATGTATAAGATTAATCAAATACAATGCCATCAAGTAGCTTTTGTTACATGCATCGCACACATACATGTTTCTAGTGTACAGTACGCATAATAATTATAATAACAATTATCAAAAACAGCTGAGGATTCTCTTTCAACCCCCATATATCCTTTTAAACATTGCTCTGCTATGATCTAACCCTCAAATATACATTTCTGTCTACACCATTATGCTCCAAATCATAAACAAGTCTGTCTACAATGATAAGATTTTTTTACGTCCTGTCGTGAATTTTACACTCATATTGAGACGTCACCAGCTCTAGTTGAAGTACCACAAATTTAGACTTATCTTCTAATTCGTTACACTCAACCGAAAATAAATAATTTATACTATAAATAAACACAATTGTGTACATGTAGGCACAGAAGCGCTCTCAAGAGTGCAGTTTAATGACGTCAAAAATCAAATATTATGTATAATAACATCTTCTTAGAAAAAATACATCTTCTGTTCTCTACAATTAGAAAATAAGATCAGTAATATAACAATTCATAAATGCTTTGTGGGTGGGTGGGTGCCATGTCAAAATGCACAGGAAGAGCCTTCGAATGGGACCAATTCCTTACTTGCAAAATCACGTGAAGCCGTGCTTCTCTAATTTAAATACCTGTATAACAGGTAACAGAAACTTAAATAGAAACCAATGCAATTTGGTTTCCGGTAAATATATAAACAAAACACGTGTTCGATACACACACGTGTAACTATAATTACAATAAATACATTTATGTTCTAATTCGTTACGCTCAACTGAACATAAATAATTTATACTATAAATAAACACAGTGTGTAGGTACAGAAGCGCTCTCACGAGTACAGTTTTGACATATAAAGAAAGAGCTATATATCCAAATCTTTGGTAACTGAAAGTTTACTTTCTAAATTTTCGTGAACGTAGCCATCTTTAGCTTTATCAGATTTCCATTGGCCATGTTTTTTTGAAAATTCTTTCATTCACTCCTGAAGCTGCAGCTGCAGTGACCACACCCGATCACAGACTATGAACACCAAATTCTGTTGAATCTAAACCTAAAGTTTTTAACGTAGACAAAGCAATTTATCTAACTCTGGTATATGACAAAGGCACATTTCGCTTTCTAATTTTATAAGTATCTGCCTTCTTGCAATATGACATTTGTCTGAAAATAAAATCGTTTGAATTTTCTTTTATACCAGACATAAGTAAGTACCTCTGCAGTAAATTAACCGGACAGTTTGGTGAAAATGTACGAGAACTATAAACATGGTTTCCTTTACTATGAACATCTGTTTTGCTTTTTTGAACAAATACTTTCATATGAGAATCATAAAAAATGATATGAGATATATGGATGTTGACAATCTCTGAAAATCGCAGAAACCCTGCGTAGCCCAACAAAAAATAAAACATGTGCGTAAATCAAAAAGATAAGCTTGATTATTTCCAAACAGAGACATAATCGAAGAGAGAATTCCAGGTGTTATAGGGTCCTTCTTTGTCACAGGATGACTAGTGTCACGAAAGCAACCTTCCTTTGTATACTTCACTAATGTAGAATCACAAGGGTTCGAAAAACCTGTCAGGTTACGTGCCCAAGCTATAGCATGGGTACCCCCCTCCATTTTAGAAGCGGGGTTATAATTTTACGCAATATATATCAAATATAGAGCCACATTCACACCCGTTGTTGGTAAATGTTTTACACGAGGTTCGAAAGTCTTGCACCATTTCGTAAATCTGTCGAATGCGTACCTGTATTTTTTCGATGTATTTTCGGCCCTTGCCTTAAGACAGTAGGACGGAAGGAGCTCTGCCAATTTCTGAAGGTTTGGGTCTTGGGTGCTGTTAAATATATTACTCCACCTCCCAACCGAAAATATATCAGCAAATCGTATAAATGAATACAACTATATATATTAGTTTTAAAACACCGTTATCGTATGTATATTCATCTGCAGTATTATCATAATACCAGGAACAATTACTCGTCTCGGGGAACTCTAACCTTCTCGAAAACACTATAGCAAACAAAATCTTCGTGCATATCAATCTACCGAAAATCTTCTGCATTACATTCGTCCAGGACCTTCAAAAATGTGTACTATGAATTACATACAAATATTTCATCTGCAGTACCACCGTACCAGGACCTTGTGTGTAAAATGAATACAAGTCTATATACATATACATATATTTTCCTCTGCAGTATTATCGTAATACCAGGAACACACTCGTCTCAGGAAACTTACTTTCTCGAAAAACACTAACAAAATCTTCGTGCATATAAATCAATCTATTGAAAATCTTCTACAATACATTCGTAGCAGGACCTTCAAAAATGTGTACTACGAATTATAAAATATTTCGTCATCTGCAGTACCACCGTACCAGGACCTTATCGATGAATATCCAGTGTACCAGGGCCTTTCTTTGCAATACACGTACATGTATCCGAATAAACTTTACTTTGCTGTAGCGTCCAATCGAATTGCTAATACTGTGGAATATAAACCTTTCGAACCTAATATGGAATTTTTATTTATTCCTTGTACATAAATATTTCCACTATTTATAAGCTCAAGTATATCTGCTACATAAGCAAAGGTTTTCATGTTATCCTTTAAAACATATGACCAAAAAGGCGCAGATACCCACTTTGGGACGACCAAAGTCCCCACTGCCTTACAACTGATAAGGTATCTAATAGTTTTTAAAACTAGATAGATTGGTGGCACTAGCCAATTATTTTCGTTTTCCCAATCTTGAGTAAAACAATCTACAGCTTCTGAACCTTGGTTTAAAAAAACCAGAATTGAATCTACTCATCTTTTTGTTATTTGTGTTTGCAAATCTGTCAACAGTATGTGGACCCCATATTGAATCAATATACTCGAAAAATTTCACTGAAACACTCCAGTCATAATAATCAATCAATTTACTAAGATAATCGGCTTTTTCATTATCTTCTCTGGGTATCCATTGAATGTTAACAGAGATGTGTTTTTTGCAAATTCAAAAATGCTAAATGCCAATTCTTGTAGCTCCAATTTCCTGCTACCTGACTCAAATATTTTAACACAGTTTTGATTATCTGTGAACCATGTCACGGACTTGCATATCAAATTGTTTTTAAAAGAAAACAAAGCTTGTTCAATAGCTTTCATATCTCTCCACGTGGAACTCTTTTGAACCTCGTGTTCATTCCACATTTGGTGAAACCTATGTTCATCTACACTCACAGTACACGCCGCCGCTGCAACATTACTTCCATTATTACACATTCTTGACTAGTATCTGCTAATTTTCTGATATTATACTCACGTATATTCTGTAGCCAAAAATTCAATTCCCTAATTGTTTTTTCTTGCAATTTTAGATCAAATCTGGTATCCCAAGATTTTCGCAGAACAATCTCCATGTAACAGAATTTAGTCATTAATTTGAAAACGTTTCCTAAAACAGAATCTAAAGACATAATCTTTCCTGCGGCCTTTCCCAGAAATCTTGCCGAAACATGAGGTAACATATGAATAAATTTTGATAATGTTTCTTCAACATCTTTAATCCTTCTTTCTGGAATAGAAATATAAAATTCCACTGAGTTCCTAAGCATGCCCAGCCATTCTATTTCTTGCACTGGTCTGAAATCAGACTTGCTAAAGTTAATAAATAAACCTGCTTCTTGTAAGGACTTATGTAAGAAATCTGAAATATTTTCACATTTTTCATAAGTCTGAGCCATTGCTAAACCATCGTCTAAGTATAAGACTATTTTGATATTACACACTCTCCAGTACCTAACCATAGATCGAAGACACTTTGTAAACACGAATGGTGTGCTCCACAAACCAAAGGGCAGTACAATAAAACAATAATATTTTCTTTTCCATGGAAAACCTAGATATGTCTGACATTCTTTATTAATATCAATGTGGTGATATCCCGACTTTAGATCAAACTTTATACAAAAAGAAACTTTCTCAAAATATTGAAGAGCTGTTTTGTAATCTTCAAATTTTACCTTTCTTTCTTAAGATACTGGTTTAAAACACTTAGATCTAAAATTAAACGTTTATTTTCTTTGTTCTCTACTACACTCAAAGGGCTGACTACAAACTAAATGAGTTAGACGACGAATTTCATTTTTATAAAATGTCCTTTTTATAACGGTTTAAAAATTAAATACCTGTACATCAAAAAAATTTATGACAGGAAACCCGGTGTCTTAAAACTTGTATGGCTTATTATAGTGTAAATGATACAAAAGAACTCAATAATTTAGGAGAGTTCCTACAACAGGCTACAAAGTTACAATGTTTATGTAATTTATGAACTGCTGCACTTGGAACGACATAATTTTTACGCGTATTGTTATATGTATATTTAAATACATCGATTGTATATCCTCAAAATTGTATCTGTATGTCTATTCACCCTCTACTGTTTATTTGTGAATATTTTGTATTTATGACCGATGAGCTGTATAGCTTAAAGGACACATCTCATGTTTTCAAAGTACATGTATACAAAAGTACATGCATTTTGTCTTCTTTATGTTTATAGTAATTAAAAGGAAAGGCAACCCTAACCATATAGTTGCAAACGGACACAAGATGTACTGTGAGCAATGCTCACTAAGAATACTCCCCGCTTACCCCAATCTCCCAAAGGGTGTTGTTAATAGGTATAAATTGCCTCTTTCCTGAGTGTAAAAATATGGTATGCTATTGTAGAAGAAAAGGGAAGATATAGTCCGAACACAAATCCATGGCATAAACCTATAATTTTGACCTTGAAAGGTCAAGGTCATAAAGAGGTCATGAATGTAAATAACACATAGTCTCATGGTGATACACCCATGTCTTATGGTATGACTATGTCAAAACCCTATAATCAATTTTGACCATGAGGTCAAAGTTCAAGGTCATATAGAGGTTATGAAGGTACTCGATACATTGTTTCATTGTGATACACCCATGTGTCAAATATGATATGCCTATGTCAAAGAACAAAGAAGTCATGACCCTGACACGAATCCATTTTACAAACCTTTAATTTTGACCTTGAGGTCAAGGTCATGTCTCATGGTGATACACTCATGTGTCAAATACGGTATGCCTGTGTCAAAGAACAAAGAAGTTATGGCCCGGACATGATTCCATTGTAAAAAAAAATTAATTCTGACCTTAAGGTCAAGGATCAAGGTCATTTAGAGGTCATGAAGGTACTTGACACATCATCTCATGGTGATCTACCTGTGTGCCAAATATGGTATGCCTAAGTCAAAGAACAAAGAAGTTATGGCTCGGACACGAATCTGGACAGACAGACGGACGGACAGACGGATGGATGGACGGACGGACAGACAGAGTGATTCCCATATACCCCCCCCCCCCCCCAGAACTTCGTTCGGGGGATATAATAATGCTACTGAAATAAATTCTTCACAAAAAAATCGATCTGCGTGTTGATAAAAAAGTGAAGTTAATACATGTTTCACAACTGAAAGAGAATAGTTTAACCCTTTCAAAATCACTTGTTACACCCCAAGTCCAAGCTCCATGGCTGGGTAAACCAACCATTGTTTCTTCAAATATCAAACCAATAAATATCAATTATTGTTTTTGAAATGACGCGTAACAATGAAAACAACAACAGAACTGGATGTGCGTTCAGGCCTAGTAGAGTTATTGTGCAGAATAAAATGGATTATACGCCAAATTAAATGTGCAATGGTCAAAAGCTGAATTAGAGATACAGGAAGATAACAAGTAGTGACTGAGTGTATGTTGTATTGCGTTCGAGGAGACATTGAACACTGGTTGTGTCGTAGGGGCGGTGGAATGCGACTCGGCTCCATCTCAACATCAAGTAAAAAAGCTCAACACCTCTTCATCTAAATTGTCCTCGTTGACTGAGCCCCATATAACGCAGTTCAATTTCATTAATATCTCGCAGATCAAAAGTCGCTGCTTGCTCCACCTTGTTATCGACCTCATAAAGCAGGAGATACATACCGGGAACTCGTGTTTAAAATGTGTCTACTTCTACCAGCGAGTGTCCGGCTACGTCATCAACTTGACTATTCTGCCACGTCATCACTATGCCTATGTGTGTTGTTTCTTGAAATTAATTTGTATTGTATATATATTTTTGGTTCTGTTTAATTTTTGGTAGCATCAAGCGTATGCATTTCATTTACAATACTTGTGTCGAAATTCCCGTTCTATAAGTAGCACTAAAATTAAAAAGGGGAAACGCATTCTAGAGAACAGTAGTCCCGCGTGCTTATTGCAGATAAACTCCGGACGAATTATTTTTTTGACTAAGAAATCAAACGAATTTTCCATCCAATCAGCTTCGTCGTTAAGTAATCACTTTAAAAGTTATTAAATGATAATACGTTACAGTGATTTAACGTATGATACAATACAAGGTTTATATTGCTACTTATAGCTATTTGCTATTTTACGTCACTAAACTATCTGTAAATCGCATTTGCCGTTTTAGTCCAGTAAATTTTTGCGCATAGAATCCTTACGATAAAGCGAACACAAACAGAGGTAAAATAGCTGACTACCGTTTTGTAATTCATCTGTAATTGTCGTTATTTTTGGATTAATTATTCTGTTTTTGTGGTCTTCGACATATCAATAATTGAACTGATGAAAAAAAATTAAAACTCTAAAACACATTACATGCAATTAGATGTATATATATGCCGATAGATACCATGCATCTTATTAGCAATTGATACAAATCACGTGTTTTACATAAATTTTAAGGTTATTCTTTTGCGGAGTTAGAGTATAAATTACCCCGTTCATGTTATTATGACATGGCTGTCGGCGAATATTACCGGTCAACAGAGGGCGCTTACTTCTCTTAGGCAACTGATCCTTCCTTTGGTATGTCCAGGGTTCATTTTTGCCCTACTATCATATCCGTAGACTTTATAAGTTGAGATTGGATATTCTTAGATATCTTAGAAGCAGCGTTAACACAGATCGCTGGATACACCAGAGGTGGGGTGGGATGTTAAGGGGGGGGGGGGTAAACATCCCTTCTTGGCTGTTAACATCATCCTTAAATCCTTTATCCTGAGCAGGCATATAAAACATTGAAGTTATCCGCTTTTTTGTAATTTGAGCACAACATATTCTTAATATTAAAAATCGTCTTTGAATTATATTTCCTCACAGGCTTACAGAGGAACATTAATTGATGATGTTATATATTGATGTGTTTTTCGCTTCAACTTCTCACTTTTCACCATTTTATCTCAGATATAAATTCAGAATCAGAATCAAAAGAAAGCGGTAAGTAAACTATCGTAGAAATTGAAATTAATGTGAAAGAAAGATAAGCGAGTGTTAGATGTTACTTTGTAAGGTGAAGATAACGAACAGTGATCAATCTCATAGTAGCGGTAAAAGAGCGACACAAGGGATGAAAATAGTTTTCTTCAAAGTAGAGCGCAGTAATGGCAGTCTTTCGGTGGTACCTGTGATATAGTAGAACACCGATAACTTTGCAAGGAGGCTTTTCCAAGAAGAATGATAGTGTTTAATTTGTGGAAAAGACCTTTAACGTATTACAAGAAAGATAAAGATAACGAAGAGTGATCAATCTCATAACTTGTATGCGGATGTGACTGGTCGACAGGAGATGCTTTCACCTCATAGGCACCTGATCCCATATCTGGTACATCCAGGGGTACTTGTTTACCCAACTCTCTATTTTGTAATGCTTATTGGAGTTATGAGATTGAGCATTATTCGTTATATTTACCTTCCACGATAAATTTTCATAAGCAATATAAAATTGAGTGTTAAGTAAACATGGAACCCTAGATAGAGTCCTTATCAATCACGAGACAGTAAGATTGAAAATTATTATAAAATAATTCCTCTCTTATTTTCTATAATGACATACTTTTAATGCTTTAATTTCTTTGACGTTGATGAATATGGGATGGTTGTCCAAAACGGCATATTTACGTACATTATCATGACTGCCACCTCAATAGCTTTATATTTTTTACAGTAATCGCATGGTAACATTTTCACGAAATAGTTACTACAATTTTGAATCCATAAGGCATTTCATCACATTCCACTTATCCTTTAAGATAGGAAATATCTCCAAAGGGTTTGTCATCCATACCAGAAGACCTTGATAACATTAAACCAAAATAAATATACGATTATTTTCTTATCTCTTTTAATTTAAGTTGTAATTTTAAGAAGGAAAACATTAAGACTCAAGCACCAGGATTGGTCTTGGATAAATATCCCTTTTAAATAGATTGATCCTGCAGAATTATCCACTGCAATACAATTCGTCCTGCAGAAATACCCACTGCAATGCGATTGGTCCTGCAGAAATACCCAATGCAATGCTATTGGTCCTGCAGAATTATCCACTGCAATACAATTCGTCCTGCAGAAATACCCACTTCAATGCTGTTGGTCCTGCAGAAATACTCACTGCAATGATATTGGTCCTGCATAATTATCGCCTTTGTTTCTTTTAAAGACGTTTCGTTCTATGTTTTACTTATATCATTACAATGCGTCTCATTTATTGTTTTGGGCGTAATGTCGGTTTGGTAATATTTCATTACATAGCGAAGACATTCTGCAATTTTAATAATTTTGTGAAATGAAATACAACAGTCATGAAAAGTTTGCCGTTTTCTTCAAGTAACTTTCTTACATATGAAACTTATTCAGCGGGATCTTAGTATATGCTATTCTGTATTGATGTGTTTGCTGTCTACACTTCTTATTCCAGACTCTGACGAACACGGTAAGCAGACTATTTGAGAATTTTTAATTAATATATGCGAATGATAAATGCTACTTTGTGAACTAACGGCAGGGGTCGGATAGCGACAAAAGGGATATAGATATCACATATCCAAGTTATATACAGTGAATATAATCATTTTACATGGTATAATAGTGGAGCACTGCAGCCATACATATAATTTGGAGTATGGTTTGTGACAAGGTATTTCACTTGATATTTAAGAATCTAATTTGTAACAAAAAACTAAGTCACCGTTTGAATCGTCTCTACACTCGTTGCCAATCATGCAGCGACAGGAAGGTTGAAAGTTGTGTGATATATTATTATTTTATTTTAAATTTAGAAACTATAAACAATTAGAGTCTTCTTTATTCATGATGTTAAGGAATCCAATATGCTTATCAATGTGCTGAATCTCCTCACCCTTCATTGCAGCTGACGATGAAGAAGGCGACTAGTGCGGTAAGCAATAATGATAATTACATATTGTTTTCATGAAAAAAAATCTCCCCAGTTCTCCAAATTGGACCAGCTCCAAATTAAACATTCTCCCCTTAATGCACTGCTTGGTACGGATGATAAAGCATGGGGAGGAACTTAGACATTCTGAACTCCGATAAGCTCTGTAGGGGAAGTTTCACAAACTATTTGACATACTCCACCCCTTAGATTCATTATAACTTTTAGGGTGATGATTGGAGCACCCTTGTTCCTACAATATACACAACTGCAAATGGCAACGAAGCATTGTACAAAGTCCGACGTCTATCAGATAAGCCATGTAGGAAAAAGTGGTAACAAGCTATTTGACATCATCCACCTCTCCTAGCTCCACTATAACTTTTAAGAAAGCAATTTGATCATCTCGTCCAGGAATATGCACATCTGCAACCGGTATTAAAACATTTTACCAAGTTCCAAGTCTATCTGATAAGACATACAGGATGAGAAGCGTTCACAAGATTTTGTGACAGACAGAAGACACAAAAAACAATGTTCCCCAGGAAGAGGTGGGGGCAGAGGGTGGGGGGCATAATGCGAACATAAGAATATTTAAAAAAAACTCGATGTTTACTTCAATTAATGTAGCTAATCGTATATGTCAGCCATAGCCTGTAATGAACATTTTCAAATTTAGCATGTCTGGAAATCACATAATGTGAAGAATTCTTTACATGAATATATGAACAATATACTGTGTTATACTGTCATTCCAGATACTAACAACATTGAATATTGAACTTATCACTTCTGTAGGCCAATTACATTTAGGAAGAAATCCTTTGTTTACAATCTTTGGAACTGTGAAAATAAAGAATATGAAGGAATATTCATAGGTGTCTTGTTTACACATGCATTGTCTTTACTATACCGGACATATAATGATGCAGACAAGGACAGCATATGATGTGGTGTTGATATTTAATGACGGAGGTCTGCACAAATGTTCATTGTCAGAGGGTTGTATTAAAGGTTTCTGTACCCTGTTCAATGAACCCGTGAAAGTAGCAGTGATCGATCTCATAAAACCTATACAGAATACAAGATTAATAAAATGACAAACTTAGGCCCCTGGAATGACAGTATCAAATGTTCAATAGAACGGCATGGTCCTCATAGGAAGAGTACTAAATATTGAGTACGAAAAGTGGAAGATAGCGAACAGTCATCAATCGCATAATTCCGACAAGGAACGCAAAATTAAGAGTTGGGCAAACACAGACCCATGTATATACCAGAGGTAGGATCGGGTGCCTAGGAGGAGTAAGTATTCCCTGCCGACAGGTCACATTCGCGGTGAGCCCTATATCTTGATCAGGTAAACTGAGTCAGTAAAGAAGTAAGTAAAGAACGGTCTAACCATTAGTATGAAACAAGACAGATAGCATTTAACCCATTGACAAGTTGCATTGACAAATTATATCGTTTTAACGACCATAGAATTTGTGAAAGGAAAGGTGAAGATAACGAACAGTGATGAATTTCATAACTCCTATAAGCAATTCAAAATAGAGAGTTGGGCAAACACGCACCCCTGGACATACCAGAGGTGGGATCAGGTGCCTAGGAGGAGTAAGCATCCCCTGTCAACCAGCCACACCCGCTATGAGCTCTATATCTCGATCAAGACTGTTGAGACTCCTGCAACATCAACTTGTTTGTCGGTAGCCTGCCTCGATTTAAAAAGAAACTTACCATAAGCAGGGGTGGGTCCAGGAATTCTGGTTAGGGAGGGTGTATAATTTTTTCCAGAAGCGGAGGGTCTGGGGTCGCTCTAAGATCCAATTTGGTACACTGGTACATCTTCAGGAAAAGAGTATCCCTCTTGATTTTGAGGTCACGTGATCAAGGGTCAAATGGGACATACGAATACACTGTCCTTTCAATATCTTGAGAACCCTTTGCTTGACAGACATCAAACTTGGTACACTGCGGATGGAGGGAGCAGTAACCAAATAAATTCAGGTGCAAGTGTATTTAGTGTGTTGTCAAATCATGGCTGCTGCACTGAAATGTCCATGTGTGAGCAGGTCGGGGACAAGTTTAAAGACCCATCTCATGACCGTACGGTTGGTGAAAATGTAGGCGGAGCCTATTCTAAACAGATGTTATTTACCTGGAGTGGCCAGGGTCTACCAAGGTGTTAATTGCTATATCCTGTGGCACTTAAAGAAATACACAGAGACAGAGGTGATCCAGACAGAACATGGTAGAAATCTACCTGTCCATGCTTTTATATATATATATATAGTTTTGATATACACAGGACCGGTCTCAGGGGACCTCTGTAGAGTATCTGTGGTCATAGTGTTTGTGAATAATGGTTGTAATCCTAAGGGTAGCTGACACACATTCTACACCCACCTCTCTCTCTCTCTCTCTCTCTCTCTCTCTCTCTCTCTCTCTCATTGACTCAATGAATATAAATATAGAGGTGTCATAAATTGATGGCATAAATTATTTCAATAAGTTACAAGTTTTAGAAATTATTGTGCAAATTATTGTTTGATTTCTAATTGTGTAATTTATAATACATGTATATAGAGGGGGGAAATTACAATTATATTGAAATTGCATTGATCAGGGGTCTTTTTAAAAACAATTGAATTATGAAAAAATAGCAGCTGTGGACAGGTCAATGCTATCAAAACTCAGGTATACTGGGCTTCCTCAAGATCTAAAGAATGCCTGTAGGTACTGACTGTTATTGTTATCAAAACACCTCTCTGGGGTAGCCCCAGACCACAGTGTCTGCAGATGTCACTCCACCTGAGATATATTGTTAAATGTTTGATTGACAGGTAGCTTATGATTTGGGGGTGTTAACTTAAAATTGGGTCTTTAAGTGGCTGTCTTTCAAGCACAATTGCCGCAATATAAGGGTACTTAAAGTCAGTGTCTATTTACTATGCTGAAGGACCATTGGACGGCATTGAATATATCAGACTTATAAATAAGTACTGTTTTCTTCCTTGTAGTAAAGAAACACCAATATACCGGTACAACAATACATTTTTGTTTATTATTTAAGTAATTAGAAAACATCAACATACAATATGTAAATTATATATGACGAAAACAAATCCGCAATGATTTAAAACCTCACACTTTTAGTTATACTTGCAAGTGATATTGATTGATTGATTGATTGCAATAAAAATAATGGTAAAAATCCTTTTAGGGATTGACTTTTTCTGGAATGTTAAAACAAAGTGTAATTTAGTGAAAAACACTGTTTCAATTAATTCTTTAAACACAGTAACATTTAACAAAATAATAATTTTAGAAGTAAGAAAAAATACAAATCATGAGCAATGTCTTTTAGGTGATTTCACAAATTTTGGAATTATATGAAACTCTGGAATTGGATAATTATTTGAACCCATTGTATTTTATCAATACATAGGGATTGGTTACATGTTCTACGTTCTAACAGCTTAAAAAGCCTTTACCATATACAAAAATTGTATTATACATGTACAAATCTAGATTGTCGTACCCCGAAATGAAAGTAAAACAGGGTAATTCTAATCTGTTAATGAATATTAACGTATCAAAAAGAGATACATGTATGAATTTAAAAACCAAAAGAACATTGTTAAACAAAGACGTAATAACAAAAGAAAAAAACTCTAAACTGACTACAAGCATATATATATATATAGATAGATAGATAGATAGATAGATAGATAGATAGATAGATAGATAGATTATTGCAAACAATATTTAGAAGGAAAACAATAGTTGCGACATTGAACTTAGAGGGTGGTTGGTCCTCCAATATTTGCTATAAAGGAACGATGAGAAATAAAAAAAAATCAACATGGCACCATACTGATTATGTAAAATCAATGATTAGAAAATTTAGTGTGCATTACATTTAAAACACACTATATAAATATTCATAAGGAAATGGTCAAATAGAAAAGCAATGGAACTTGTTATTTACTTAAATTATGTCCACGTCTCTCTCTCTCTCTCTCTCTCTCTCTCTCTCTCTCTCTCTCTCTCTCGTTGATATTCATAATGATACTTTATGTCAAGAAGATGACCTGATTAGTCCAGGCACTATTCATTCCCAGGGACTTCCTCTTCATACATATAATTATATACAAATAATCACTTAAAACTGAGTTTCAAGGTTAAGTTCTCTGTTAAGTAGGTAAGAATGTGTCAAATTTAAATAATCGATACGTATTCTGGAAATACTGTAGGATCCTTATTTTACGCGAGTACTTCATTCCGCGATCTAGCCACTGTGCGTCAAATCGCGAGAACGAAATATCGCGAGTCAAAAACTTCTGAGACTTATACTTTGTGTCATCGATTAAAGGTACATTTAAGCGAAGCATGCAATCACAGTTCGAACATTATTACTCAAACATGGTGTCCGAACAAATTTTTAAAAAAAAGTGTGTCAGTGGGGAGTGTTAAGATATACCTCAGAACGTTCATAATTATGCTGTAAAACCCATGCATGCCAAATAGATTACAAAAGCCACCCAGGAAATAGCAAATAATCCGAACATGATCAAGAAGGCTTGGACAATGGCCAGTATCAAGTGCTAATTTATGTGAATTATTAATTGATTGGCACCCCAATTCTCTAGAATGTAGTAAATGATAGAGAGACAGTTGTTATAATAAATACATAGATTACATGATTGTTCTTAATTATGATGGCATGTGATGTTGAAATCAAGCTGTTTTATCTTTCAAATCGGGAGAGTAATCTCTCTTGAAATGTCGATCGATGTTGTTTGTTTTGTTTTTTGTATTACGGTTATGAATCACAATAAAACATATAATAGATAATCATTTTCATAAAGATACACATATAATTTTAAGTCGCATAACTACGGTTGACCTACTTGTGATGCTCAATCGATCAAGTTCCGCGAATGATAATTACATTGGACATATCGATGTAGAAGCAAATGGAAGCGAGCTTTTAGAATCTGAGAGGTAATGTTTTCGCGTTTTTACGCGGATATTTATTACTCGAATAATTCAATGCTGAGGTCATTAATGAAAATATTCCGCAATTTACGTTGAATTCAATTGTTGGTGCAAAATGACAACTAAGGCCCATTTATGATACATCGATGAAACTACTGGAAATAACGATTGACTATGTCGTGCAATTACGGTGATAAAATTTGCGTCTCATTAGAAGTACTAAAAAGATCAATATCGCTGAATTTTAATCTTTCCTCTCTCGTTCTCCTCTTCAAACCTGGAGATAGCGACATCAAGATATATTGCCAGGGACGCATTATCAGGAAAATCTTCATCGTTCTCTTGAAGTCGTAAACCGCCCCCAAATATTAATCCTAGTGCATGGAGCTGTGTCCCGTTTTTAGTGAGTACAAGGGCACCACTGTCACCAGGTTCAGAAAAGTTTCGTCCATCTGCAGTTGTAATCACCATTACTTTTTTCCCAAACATGTTGAACTGCGGAAAATGTATATCGCCATGAGTTTCTCCCGTTTTCCATCCACATTTATACACCTTCCGGCATTCTAATTTGTCCTTTTGATCAGTATAAACAGAAACATTTTCTGATGTTGATATATGTTCAGTGATGTCCGACTTCATTTTGATAACTGCCATATCCAGGAGTTTGGCTTCTAAGTACTCGCCGGGAGGTTTCAGTGGCCATATACAGTGACCTATTTCTTCATCACTGCCCTCTACATGTACCCTTGCATTGCAGCCTTCCCATATGACATGCGCAGACGTTATCGCCACGTCCTTCTCTGCATCTTCCAGAATTTGTTTTGCAAATATCCCAATCGTTCCTGATATATCCTTATCCCCATTTTTTACCTGGCAGCCGGCTCGCAATAAGTGTGGTCTGTAAATCGGTGTTTGGACTCTACAACACCGCAAAACCAAGGGCGAGCAGTTCTTCTCCAAGTCGCGTAGCTTCGCATTGAGCGATCTTGTCCATGGTCGGTTGATGTAAACTGTAAGGCTTTCACTGTCTGTTCTGTATGCAATAACTCCAAAATCCAGAGCACTGAATGATAAACAAAAATTTTGAAGGTGAGGATGACGAACATTGATCAATCTCATAACTTTTATAATCATTACAAAATAGAGAGTCGGGTAAAAACGGACCCCTGGATATACGAGAGTTGCATGGATCAGGTGTTTAGAAGGAGTAGGCATCCCCTGTTGACCGCTTTATGAAGTAAATAAATCCCAGTCTTAAGAAGCTTTTTTCGTATTATTGAATTTAGAGATTCTTTATATGATTAAATGTTCAAGTTATTCATCTCTCCGTTTTGGTTTTATGTACTAGAAATAGTTTGCTTCGCACAAAGCCAAAAAAGAGTAATAGCTTTAATTCCCAACAAATCAAGTCATACCATTACTGACCCCTTTTAGAATTGTGTTGCTTAATTGCATTACTTAGTTTTCATGAAACAATTGAGATATAGGGATAAGGATATAGGGGACATGGCGGATGTGAACGGTCGACAGGCGATGCTTACTCCTACTACGTATACGCACCTGGGCCGAGTTTTATTAAACATCGTATCTCAAACGTAGACGTAAGTCTAGACGTACGCGTAGATTACGTTAATTTTGCGTTTTACTAAACGTCGTATCTTACCATTTGGCGTAGATTTACGTCAGATTTTCCATGTGACGTTAAACAGCCGTAGCGACCACGTAGCGTTATCAAAATGGCGGCGTACATTTTTTCCCAAAGAGCACTTCATCGTGAAAGGGCTTTCCGTGATAGAAGTCAAGCGTTGGACGCTTTAGACGATGGAGACCTGATTTCCAGGTACCGATTTCCAAGAAGAATTATTCTCGAGCTCATTGATGGTGTCGACGCCAATGTGAGACCCTCTACAAACCGATCACACTCAATTCCAACACAGTTGCAGGTACTTGCATCAAAATGCATCCATCACCAATGTAAACATGTTTAAATTGTCTACCTTGATTACGTATGTACTTGTTCGCCCGTTCATGAAATGATTCGATTTATGAAGTAATTCATATTACATGTAGATTTCTATTAGAATTTTGAAAATCATTAAAAAAAGTATGTTTTCAACTGAATATACACAAGCAAAACAATTGAAAATTTAAAGAAATGAAAGATGTAAGAAATACTTAAGAAGTGATGGGGGGGGGGGGGGTTGGGGGGTTGTCACAGAAATAAACGCATTTACATGAAGATACAAGAATTACATGTATGCACTAAACTTTTCTCATTTTTTAAAGACAATATAATAAATGTTTTAATCCATATCAAATCTCATAAGCACTTTGATTGTGAACTTTAAAATAAATGTCTGTCTTTGTCATGTCACAACGGGTTTCATTCATCTGTTCACAATATCACTATTGATATTTTGTCTGCATTACAAATTTGAAGGTACATGTTGCAGCAGCTATCTGTGTAAAGTGTAAAAATTTCACGAATCTTACACAATTGATTATAATTGTGGGTTTTTCCCCCTTCTATACATGTATATATCACAGTGTTTCAACACTCGTAATTAGGATAATTTAACATGACCTTATATTAATAAATAAAGTAAGTAAGTAATTTTTATTTAAAGTCGGAACTATATACAGGTAAACAATAAACATGAGCTAAGAGCTCTTTAACCGACTATATAGCATTAAAACACCACAAAGCACTAATGATATATAATTGCATGCATAGACATAAAAACAGAAATTTGAAATAAAACAGGACGCATACATGTATACAGAGATCTAATTTAAGAAATGCTGCAACATGTACCTTCAATATTAAATCTACCTCAAATTCCGTTCTCAAATCTACGAACTAAACATACTGTAACTTATGTAAGATACATCTCTTTAAAATGAATTATATTCTTTTGTATTCTTGAATATATTCCAATTGCATTCCAAAATTTTTATCTTGATAATAAAATAGCAAAAATTAATTTTGGAAATTGAAGTTTGTTATGTAATTGTGAAAATAAAAAAAGTGTAGAAATGTTACGTTTCTTTGTAAATATTAGCACAACGGTGTGCACACATGCATTTGAAAGGGGGAGGGGTGTGAATCAAAATATTTAAGTAGTCATCAAATGGGGGGGGGGGGTATGACACGTGATATTTAATTTATGTATTTTAAGATATGTCATAAAGTTCATAGGATATCTTATAAAAATTCATTCATAAGATATAGCTTATGAATTATAAAAGATTTCTTTTAATACGTATATCTGAATTGATTTGTAAGATATTTTACGAGATGCGTCATAGACTTTATAAGTTTTATAACGTATCTTATGAAATTTATAACATATCTTATAAAAGTTATGATATATTATAAAGTTTATGAGATATCTTATAAACTGTAAATTATGAGATATCTTATAAAATGTAATATATATCTTAAAAACTTTCTTTTTATAAGGTATTTTATAAAAGTTATAAGATATCTTATAGCAGTTATACTATATAGGAAGTAAGATTTCGTATAGAGTATGCAATATCTTATCGAAAGCGTTAATACGATATAAGATAAGTATCATCATATTCAATAATTCCAGTCTGCCTGAAATATCGGAGACCTTACCAAGGGGAGGGTGGTTACTGGGAGATTCAGGTTACCCTCTTAAGGATAACCTGATGACTCCATTTAGCACCCCATCCACACCTGCTGAGGCACTGCAAGACCAGAAATGTGGTGGAACGAGCCTATGGGGTGCTGAAGTCAAGGTTCAGGTAAATAAGGAATTACAACTGCATGTATCCTTAAAAGACACTATTAATACAAGTAAGTAAAAATGAAGTAAAATTAAAGTTAACATTTTCTTATAGGTGTTTACACAGCAGCGTAGGTTATCTTCCCTTTACACCGGAGAAGTGATCCTTAATAATCGAGACATGTATGAGACTGCACAATAAGGCAATAAATGAAAAGATCCCTTTGCGACAAGGTGGAGTTGTGGCCAACCAGCAGAACAATGCTGTGTACCATGGAGCAGCAGCACAGACTGCAAGGAATTTAAGACAACAGGTCACCTCCAGACTTTAATAAGGCTTAAAATAAAAAAAAAAGTAATATCAACCATGTATACATGTGTACGATTTATTTTTTCTCATAGTCCCAGCACTGATGAACATTATAAGTAAACACATTTCTGAAGTGACCATTTCTCTCATCTATTAAAAAGATAAAATAACTATCAGAGAGCGAAGGCAACAAAATGTGTTAAGCTGTTAAAAAAATTTAATGATAGGAGAGACAGAAAGAGGAGAGAGAGAGTCTGGTGAACGGTGAATCTGTCTCTCTAGGGCGATCGCAATTCTTTCCAGTGCCATTACTTTTCTCTCTTCCTGTTCCAATCTCTTTCTTTTCAATTCCATCAGGTCTTCCATTTCTTAAATTGAAATTCAAAATTTTATTCCTTTCATACAATTGATTGTTAAAATATTTTTTTTTAGAGAATTAAAAAGTGTAAAATAGAATATACTCGACAAGAAATTGGTGTAACATGTTTAAAATATGCTCCAAATCACACCTGAATTGACCTTGGTTTGTAGATAGCAAGGTAAATGTACCAGTAATTTGTTCATATTTTTTATGGTGGTATGAAACACCTGAATATCTTTAAACATATCAAAAGTATTTGGTAGTAAAAACATAATTACAATTTTCAAATTTTCATGATAATATACAGATGTGAACTGTACATGTTTCTTTTTATGGAATGATATGTCCAGGGGTCCGTGTTTGCCCAACTATCTATTTTGTATTGCTTGTAAGAGTTATGAGATTGATCACTGTTCGTTATCTTCACCTTGCATTCATAGGAAATGTTCTAATGCTTTAATCATTACCATAGTTCATAAACTTTCTCCTTCCCACTGGTTCTCGAATCTTCCTCTTCATAGAGACCTCCTGCGATGCTGTTATTATAAAGAAATTTTTTGAGAATGATCTACAATACATGTGTTTTGCAGTGTTAGGGTACCATATTAACCTTGCTATAAACAGACCCCCCCCCCTTTTTTTTTTTTACAAGTACCTTATTATTTAATTAATAATTTCCAATGACCGGTTTCATTATCATTTATCCCAATATTAATATACTGCAATATGCATGTAAGAAATCAGAATGCAATTTAAACAAGAGATGTTTGTAATAAATATATGCCCCCATGGTGCAAAACTGAAAAGGGTTATACACACACATCATTTAATTGATATTAGTATCATCAATTCAAAATACTGAGCAAACAATATATTTCTATGTCCAGAGTGGATTGACCATGTGACCTAAAAATCAATAGGGTCATATACTCCTTATCCTGTACCAGTGTACCCTTGACCATGTGACCTCAAAATCAATAGGGGCCATTTACTCTTTGGGATGTACCAGGGTACCAAGTTTGATGTCTGTCAAGCAAAGGATTCGAAAGATATTGAGTGGACAAAGTCTTCCTATGTCCATAGTAGGCTGACATTTTGACAATAGGGGTCCAGATATGAAATATCATTACGATCAAGTGAATGGTTCTCAATATATTGAGTGGACAACATGTGGTCTACCGGCCGATAGGTGCAAAGCAATATGCCCCCCTTCTTTGACTCCTGGGGATAAATATTATTATGTATATCAATATAATTCCCTTTTTCTCATCCCAAGCAAAATACCCATACATACCTGTAGATGGATTAAAAGTTTCCTCTGCAGTTATGTCCACAACAGATTCTGAAATTTTCAAGATCATTATAATACATAGCATATATATGGATACATATAAAATTTGCACATGCACATGTAGATTTCAGTTACAAGTAATCTGACTTTAGATATTTTGAAATTGTGTAAGAAAAAGTACACCAACTTTTCTAAAACTGCCGAATTTTCATATGGTGAGTTGAAATATAATAACATGTCAAATACAATGTAATATGTTAAGTTAATCATGTGTATTTATTTGTCAGCAGATGTGCTATACAAATTGTCATATGTGTATTTTAAAGTATAGTTAATAGGTTCAACTCGAAAACGAAGTAGCTACGTGTAGTTGATAAATATATTTACCAGATATACTTTGTGCTGTCACAACACAATCTCCTGTTGCTCCAGGACAACTGTCAGTGGAAGTTGAAGATTTCTCCAGTGTATAACCTGTATATCATATATTTTCATAATATTAAAAGAGCTAGTACAAAATTTGGAAATGCATGTATCATTATCATCATGATCTTGGCATACATATATGGAGAAGTCACAGTCTGGTTAACACAATTTATATATAAAAAGAAATTTACATTTATTTTCCTCTCGTCCTGTATCCACTCCACCTTCCAGACCATGTATGGCTTCTTTGGGAATGGTACCAAGTAGCTAAGAAAAATGAATAAAATGAATTTAGTATGGAATATGTGTTGCTTCCAAAAAACAAATGAAGTCACTAAAGTGTCTATATCAGTTTTGCATATCTTTTTTTTCAATAACAGTTTTATTATTGACCATAGAGACTGTCTTTATGAAAAACAAATGTCTCAGAGTTCCCCAAATTGGAAGTGCTTCAACTGAAACCTCCTCCCCTTAATGTACTGCATGGTGTGGAGAAAAAATAAGCCACATAGGAGTAGAAGCTACACCCCTCTTAGATCCACTATAACTTTTAGGAAAATAATTGGATCCTCCTCCTGCCCGACAATATGCACATTTTGTGATCATTAAAATCATATATTCTAATTAATTTTCTATAATCATCCAAGTCTTTCAATATAGATAATAATCACTACTCAATCAATTTATATGCCATTTTAGAGATATTATAATCTGAGTATCATGTCCCCCATCCTACCCCTCCCCTGGAATTTCATGATTGCATTCTCAAAAATTCCCCTAAAATATGAAATGGGCTTTAACAATTAAAAGCTGGATAAAACATGGAAGAAAATGTTCTCTTTCTCATGAAGATCTGTATGTTACCAGTACTCACAATCAACTCCCAGGGCTTAAACAAAACTTCTTCAGAACAGGGTCCGCCACCTGTTTTGGAAGCTTCTCTTTCCCTACATGCTTCCTTCTTCTTAACACTGGACTGACTGTCTTGTATCCTCTTTTTTTGTTTCGTCCACAGTTCTCATACAGGACACTGTTACAGCATTCACCCTGCACAGGGATGGGGTAATTGAAAATTAAATACATTTTAAAAAGGGTTTCTGTACATAAAATGTATAGCATACCAACACCTAAGAAAACCATTCATAGAGTTTATGAAAATTTTGTGCAAGAATTTTATAAACCTGTGCAATAGAGAAAACTTTATCTGGCTTATGAGCAACGAATGTAACAATATTATTGAAAAAATTGCCAATTACATATATAGCTGTTCATTTACTAAGAAAAGTTGATTTACCATGAACTTGTAAATTTACTTGACCCTGGATATTGGTGAATAAACGTAGTTTTATGTATAATTTTGACCTTTACTTATTACATCCCCTCTCAACTACAGACTGTGGACAAAAGTATTCGCACGATCGCGTCATTTTTCAAACGTGTTTATCGAGTATCGTACATTGCGGGTTATCTCTCTTTGCACAGACATGAATTATCCTTTCACCGATGATGTATTCAAAGAGTTGAAAGTCAATTTTGTGACGTAATGATGTTTGTGTTCGTCTGCAACTCTGTTTATACATGCAAGGGAGTGATTAGAAAGCATGGGTTGGAAACATGGGGACTCCGTATAGGCTGCTAAGAAAACATCGTAGAATTAGTTCAGGGCTGAAGTTCCGGGGAAGTTGGGAAATTATTAAGAATTCCTATATCAACTGTTTATAGTGCTTGGAATAAGTTTCGAGTGCGAGGTACAACAGAAAACTAACAAAGAAGTAGACGAAAGAAATTAGTGAGTGCACGTGCACAACGGAGACTTGTTAGATAGACACAGTTGGGCAGAAAAGGACCACTGTAGGACGTTACAAAGATGTAATGAAAATAACAATGCAAATATTTCAAAGAAAACTATTTGGCGATGTGTAAGACAGAAATGGATACTAAATATGTGTTTGTATCAAGAAAATACTGTCCGAGTTGTCAATCGTGTAAAAAGCGTGCAATGGTGTGCGGGTAAAATAAACTGGACCGTGGAAAATGAAAGGAAAGTGGTAATTTCTTCTGACAAGTGCCAGATTGTCTCTGGAAAATAATGTCGAGTATATATATGGAGAAGAAGTGATATAAATCTTGACTGTCGGACTGTATTTTCCCCCGAAACTGGTAAAATATTTGGGGATGCATTACGTGTCATGGCGTTATTACTCTTTGCAGAGTCAATACATAAAGCAGCATGAATAACTCTAAAAATTATGTAGATAAATTGTGGCCTGTACAGCAAAACTCTTTCAAGATGACAATTATCTGTTTATGGGTGACCATACACCTGTTCATTGATCTTGTCTTTCAACCAATTACAAAACGGACAAACAAATTCCAGCACTGAAGTGGCCCACACAATCACCTGATTTATGCCCCGTAGAAAACATTTGGCTGGTAATTAAAAGAAAACTTCATATCACATTTGTACATTAAATTCTGGTGATGAACTGTATCACAAAATTCTGGAAATCTGGACTTCATTTAGAGTAAATTATACAAAATTTCCATGCACCCTTCCACAACGAGTGCGCAAAGTTCAAAGGGCCCGAGGGTATATCACGAAAATATTAAGGTACTTGACATTCTTTTATATATTTTTATTGATTATTGATAGAAAGAAATTGTTTATTTACAATATTTTTGCATTTACAAGTTATTTGTCCTGTTCAGACACTCCAAAAACATGTTTGTTTACCGTCAAGCGTTTTCGATAAACAAAATGGCCGCCATTGCCCGTGCGAATACTTTTGTCCACAGTCTGTACCTTGTGCCACAAGTTGTGGTTTGCATAAATAAAAAAAAAGAGAGAAAACAAAAATTTAATTCATCTACGGAACTTGAACCCGGTACCTCGATATTCAGAGTTTACTGCGCTAACCTTACATAATGAACTTGAAGTATATTTCATACAGATACAATGCGATTTCTGATTTCAACTTGTTTTCTCGCTTTATTTTAAAGAAGTTTGAAAGTTTAATTTACATTGTTCCTGTTCAATGAAAAAGTGAAGATAACAAACAGTAGTACTTTACACACAACACTAAATCTACACATTTACACATGCATAATTTTTAATACATGTATTGTTATTTGCACGCATCATAGGTTAGGGCCTATTGCATCGCTTGGGTTCAAATTTACATCAGTAGTTTCATTCACTTTTTAACCGCTTCTTAAACCCTTGAAATTTCTTGATATTATAGACTAAGTGGTGTCACTAACATTCTCATCAAAATATATATTCTATGATCGGGTGAACAATAGGGGCACTCGATGGTACTTACTTTTCTGTCACGTCCTCCCAAGCCCGTCTTTTCATTTCCGATGTAAGCGTGGGGGAGAACTTTCCTCTTATAATTTGTATTACATTGGCGTAGGCCTCAATTAACACGTCCATCTCGGCATCCGACCAGTTGGGCTTTCTTGGCTTTTTGTCGTTCATTTTCGACGAGCAGACGAGATCAAGCAAAAGAAAAGTAAGCAATACGCATGCGTAGCTTTCGTTACTATGAAAATATTTCTACCTTTTTTGAAGAGTTCCAGTCGTAAGTAATGAGAAAGCCCACGTAAATAACTCCGTTTACAGATACAGATACGGCGCTTTGTAAAACACAATCTACACGCACGTAAAATCAATCGCAAAGCCTACGTTTACGCGTACGTCTACGTTTGAGTATACGATGTTTAGTAAAACTCGGCCCTGATCCCACTTCTGGTATATCCAGGGGTCCGTGTTTGCCCAACTATCTATATTGTATTGCTTATAGGAGTTATAAGATTGATCAATGTTCGTTATATTCACCTTTCATATAGATAGCTTGTAGCATAATGAAAGGTGAAGAAAACGATCAGTGATCAATCTCATAACTCCTATAAGCAATACAAAATGAATAGTTGAGCAAACACTGACCCCTGGACATGAAGATAATATAGCTGTCAGGGCCTTAATATCAGTGGTACATGTACATACGTAATCAATGGCATCGATTCCTTTATTCAGTCATCAATATTAGGATAGGTTAACAATGGGATTGTGCCACAGGTGTAAATAATTTTGAAGCATTAATGGTGACCTAATAAAACATATCAATCTTATTATTATTATTTGCCTTTTTCTGTGTATTTATTATTCTTTGTTTTAGTTTGTTTTTATTGTGTTACATGTAAAGCGTTTTAGGGTAATTGTCATAATTAGATAAAACGCTATATAAATGTATAATATAAATAAATTTAGGATATAGACTACCTTTCTAGTTCCTTCTTGCATTTTTCTGAGAGACCTTTTGGCTTCTTCCGTTCTTTAAGCTTCTTTTCAATACAAGCTATTTTTCTTCTGATTGGGTGTATTTCGCTTTGTGGTAGAGTATCTATTGCTTTCTTTACATATTCAAATTTTCCCTCTATATCTTCATACATCTTCTCGTATACCCGTAACATTTGGGCTTTCCGAGTGATGATTTGATTTGGGGACACTTTTATTTTGTACTTCTCCAGAAAACTTCCCGTTGACGTCCAACCATTTTCAGCCCTTACAAAGAATAGATGACCCTTCTCTACCGATTTCGACAGGTTTGCCACCAGTTCTTTTGAAAGCTAAAGAAATTTAGTAGTTAGTGTTTTTAAAGTAATCATTGAAAATGCATCTTTAAAGTACGATTATGTTTAACATTGTATATCGTCATCGTATGATAATTTAGCGTGAAAAATGGTTGTGTTACAACACCCTACTATATCTGGCAACGTAAAAAGTATTTAGATAAAAATCAAAATGTTCATCGTATGGTAATGATGACAATCTGATAAGGAATAAATTGAACAGTCGAGAATGGTACGCGTTATAGCGTTGTCTATGGTATCTTTGTCAATGAAATGATTGATTGATCTATTGTTTATCGCCACGCTCGATAATGTTTCACTCATATGGAGACGTCACCATTGCTGGTGAGGGGCTGTTCGGCGCTTAAAGCATTGGAGCAGGGAGGAGTCTATATCTTGTCACACCTGCCGTGACACGTGGTCTCGGTTTTGCCGTCTCATCTGAAGTACCGGCCCATTTAGTCGCCTCTTACAACAAGCAATGAGTAATGAGACATAGTCTAACCAGTATTTCCAAGGGAGTGAATGTAGAATGTAAATATAAGAAATAAATTTAATTTTATAGCAAACTACATGATGGCATGAACTGCAATACTTCACAAAGGGATATTTTAGTGAAACACTAACACTTCACGCTGACGGAGCACTGAAGTATTTCTATTTATTTCGTTGGGCATTGATGAAAACATGTTGCCATCCAGTTTTTCTTTTGATACCCGCAACAAGAAAACAACTATTTGTTTCATGTATCTTCATCTATTTATGTTTTCTAAATAGAGAACAAGTAGTTTCTCTCAGAAAACGCTTTAAATAAACTTTTTGAAATGGCGCGTAGAAATACATGTTAGAAACAATGAAAACAACAAAGCTTGTTCTGCGTTCAGTTGAGGTAGACTAACTGTGCAGAATTGAATGGATTAGACGCCAGATTTAAGTTACAATAGTTAATAGCTCAATTAAATATAAAGGAAGAGTACAAGCGATGACTGGTTGTATGCTTCATTTTGTTTGGAGACGTTGGACGTTAAATGTTTAGTGCAGATGAACTCCTGACGATTTTTTAAAACTAAGAAAGCACACAAATGTTTCATCCAATCAGCATCGTTCTTAAGACATCGTTTTAAAAGTTATTAAATTATGAACATAGAATGTAAAAACATATTATGCTTCAAGTTGTGTCTACCTTATGGCTATGCAATTCTTTCAGTCTATCTGTCACGAATTTTTTTGTCAGTTGCTCTATTGCCATTTTGTCGGGACAGAACGATCCACCCCTTATCCTTAAAGTTAAAGTGGATCTAAGATCGATGGGGGGGGGGGGTGTAAAATAACATGAGAATAATTCTCCCATTTTGGCTTATTAGATAGCGTTGTAATTGTGTACAACACTTCATTATCATATTCGCATTGTTCTGATCAAGGGATCAAATATTTTCCACAATTTACACTGGATTAAAAAGGAGTGGTTTATAACTTTTTTCATGTAGAAGGGTATGTTCCTCCTCATGCTTTCTCCTCAGTACATTGCAGTACATTGAGGTGAGGTGATTTAATTTGAAGCACTTAGATTTTAGGGAGCTGTTTAACAAAAACAAGTTATACTTTAAACAAGAGACCCACAGGCTTTATCGATCACCGGAGTACTAGTTAAAAGTATCACTAGTCCCAATGGCTATGAAATGTAGAAAAAAAACTGTTTTGAATATCCAAGCTAAATTCTGATATTCAGCAACAATATAAAACAATATGTGTTTATATAATCTCAATCCCTCAAAAGTGCATACACTGATGACAGGCTTTACATAATATAATATATGTATTGACATTAAACGATATGATTAATTTAGACTCATTCTAGAGTCATAATCTTGAGGTGGCAAAATTCACCTTTTTATACATCCTTTTCTGCTGTTCCTAAATATGCATTTAGATTTTATATAACATCAAAAAACTTTAAAAAGTCCTTCAAATCCTGAAACCAAACCCTTACCCCTAGGATCATGTAATTTACAATTTCGGTGAAGAATTACCTACTTCTAAATATCAATTTCGTTTTAATTCAATACCAATGGCATTAAAGCAGATATCAGTTAGATGTTCTGCACATACACATTATTTTAAAACAAGTATGGTCCCACCCTGGAGTTGGAACCTCTATCCTGCGAATCCTGAAAGTTATAATTATGACAGATGTCGTTCTGCTCTATATCTCTTTGCATTTAGTTTTCCTTAGATACATACAAATGTAGAGAAGAAGCAGTTTGCAATTTCGTCGATTTTTGTCAGTTTATGTCTTACCATTAAGGTCCCAGGGGTGCTGGAGTACTGAAATTTACAATCTTTGTCTCCCTTGTCACAAAGATAATTACACCAAAATTGGAAAGGAATTGGAATGCTAGATATCAAGAAGTTAAAAACGTGTATTGCTCACATGTCTAATAACTGACTATTTTGGCCACACACTGATATAAAAAAAAACTCCTATCCCAGGGTACATCAAATATACAATTTTGATAAAAGACTACCTGCTCGTTTTAAATATCCATTTTGCTTCAATTTAGTACCAATAACACTCAAGACGATGCTATTTATGTGTTTCACACATAAACACTATATACTAAGTTTGATCCCGCCCTGGGGTCAACACCTCTATCCCTGGGATCATAAATATTACACTTTTGGTAGAAGCATGTCTACACCACATGTACCGTGGAAATCCGGGTTAGAATAGGTCCTCAGTACACCTTGCTTGTCGTAAGAAGCGACCAAATTTGGTAAACCGCAAAACCGAGGTCCCGTGTCACAGCAGGTGTGGCACGATGAAGATCATCCCTGCTCAAAGGCCGTATGCACCGAGCATAGGTCTAAATATTGCATTCTCCCACCGGTAATGGTGACGTCTCCATATGAGTGAAATATTCTCGAGAGGAATGTTAAACAATATACAATCAATCAATCCAACTCTACATCATTATGCATTTAGTTTTTCGGTAGACTTTTGAAAATTGGTCCATTTTTGTAGTTTTTGCTCCGCCCTTATGATCAAATAGGTGCTGGATTCCCGAAATTAACAATTTATGCCCCCTTGTCCTAAAGATGCATCAATATAATTAAAATCAGATTTCTTATATAGATCCGCGCTGTGTACTCTGCGTAAAAAAATCTGACATAACCCGACTAGGGGTCATGTTCATTTGAACTTTATGCTAGCCAATCAGCGCGGCGACTATAAAATCATCGGTGTTCACGAATCAAGGAAAATGGATGTCATTGTTGGGTTTAAAAGAAAACACATCGCAGCTAGATGTGACGTCAAAATTCACCGTTTACGTCGACTGACGTTATATTCCTCGCGTTAATTAAGTAAACCATCTTGGAAACTATTAAAATCGTACCCACATTCCTATTCATATATAATCGCATTTCACAATTGATTTAATTTGGGTGTATTTTACATGGTACGATTTGTTGATTTAATGAACGGAATAGATTAGGCATTATTGCGAAACTTTAAAATTCCTTGTGTGAGAATAAACAATTTTATAGTGTGGAATATACTTCGTTGGAGAGAGATTAATGCAATTTATTTACGAGTTGCCGGGAACCACCTAAATAATCATCTTTGTTTGTATGGCGCAATCGGACTGGTAGTTCTTATGAATATTCCAAGCGAAAGGTCATGTGGACATGACCCCCTATGGAATTATGTCATATCCTATTGTAGCGATTGTGAGCGTATCGTAGGATCTGATTTTAATTAGATTGAAATATGCTTCACAACAAATTTGAAAAGAATTGGAATAGTAGTTATCAAGAAGACGTTGAAAATGTTCGATTGATAACGCACGGCAAACCATAACCCATTGCAATAGGTCACCTGAGTTTACTCATCCAGGACCCAGGTGTACAAAGATGAGTTAAGCCTAACTGACAGTTAACGTCTAGTTAAAGCTATGTAAATATAAGAATTAATGGGAAGTTAACTGTCTGTTAAAGTTAACTAACCTTTGTGCAACTGGATTCAGGTGACATAATAAACTTGATGCTTAGTTTGTTACAAACGAAAATAAATGATGGTTTATCATACTGAGAAGTGGTCACTGTACAATAGTACCTCGTTCTTTTCTAGAGTTTCGTCTACACAACAAACAACAACTGTATTCTTCGGAACAGCGCCATCTACAAACAATATATATTCATTAAAGAGAACGATCAAATTATACTGTAAATGTACATTTTGGTCACTAGCTTTAACTATAGGCATGTTAATAAACAAATAAGCTGATATCACAAGGTCGAATGCTATTTGACGTGTTTCATACCAATTATTTGGCCGTTTCACATATTAATTTTGACAAAGCGTCTATGGGGCAAAGGGGCATAAATTGTAAATCTCAGGACCTTGTAGCCTTCACCAGATTTGTGAATTTCATGATCCTAGGTGGTAAAAGCTTTAGTTCCAGGTTGGAGCCAACATTATTATAGTGACTATTATCTTTATTGTTTTGAATGAATGTTTTGATACAGTATAAAACTAAATGCAATATCTAGGAAAAGCAGAAAACAAATTTACCAACATTGTGAATTTTGCATCCCCAGGGGGCGGGTTCAACTTAGTCATATCCTGTTAATGTTACAATATATATGTATATCCTTTCATCAGTGTAGACACTTCCGTTGGCATTTAAATTTTAGGAACACTTACACCAAGTATTAAAAGTTAGCCTCAATCTGCAAAACGGGATTTTTGAAATAGATTTCCTAGCCCTTAGGACTAATAATATTGATGTGAAAGATAAGGTGTGTGTGCCACTTGTTATTTTATTTTCCCGTTTACTAGTATGCGTGGCCGGTCGACAGGAGATGCGTACTCTTCCTACGTACCTGATCCCACCTCTGGTGTGTGTCCAGGGGCCGTGTTCGCCCAATTATCTATTTTGTATTGCTTATAGGAGTTATGAGATTGATCACTGTTCATTATCTCTACTTATCATGCATTACTTTCGAATTTGTACTAGTATATAGTATAGATGGGGATATTTGCATCTATATCTTATTGCATATCTGTAGAGAAGGGCGGGCATCTTGCAACTACACATGCTTTATAAAAATTTCTTTAACACGTACAAATTAAATATTCTCATTCTGCAAATACTGTAAATGATTTAAAACAAACTTTGAATAACCTTTTTGAGATTCTATACATGATGGTTGCGACCCAAAATGCCGCACACAGAGATCTCCGACAGAAATGTCTGAATGATGAATTAACAACAATTCTTTTCCAAATTCAAGTTGAATGTTCAGATCACCGGAATCTAAAACGCACTGCAGTCTTGTTGACACGAAACGATGACAGTTTAGCTCCTCGGGCCCAAAGTCGAAGGAAACAAACGTTTGTTTTATATCAGGAACATTTCCATCTCGTCCTCGCCTATAAAAATGATATGATTGCTGTACTAAAGAAACACAAATTTGCATCTCGATTACCATTTTAGGAATATATTTACACCATCATCATGATAAGATAATTAAACAATACATACAATTTTGTACAGTTAACAGTCAAATTAACCTCGATCTGAATTTCAGACCATCTTCTGGTAATTTCAATACCATGTGTCAGAGCATCAGGGTGAACGGTGTGCTATAATAAGCGGCTCTCTAAAAATTCGCAGACGACGAAACTGAACACGTCAGCAAGTCGTATTTCTCTGTCTAAAACTGTTTAAACTGAATATAATACAAGTTTGGAGTTTTAGACAAAATAAGTCATTTGCATCGAATCTCGTCGTATATATGCGGTGGTGCAGTAAGCTCAGGTGATTGCAAAAGCAATCGTTCAGCGTCCTTCGTGCGTGAGCTTTTAAACAGTTTAACTTCTTCATAACTACCTTTCCTATTCTTTTCAAATTTAATATGAAGAATCTTTGAAACATGGGTACCATAGATTGTAAGGACCCCTGCAACCCTTGGTCCCTAGGGGTGGGACAAGAACTACCAACAATTGACAAATTTTCAATCGCACATCTATGAAAAAACGAAAGAAATGTGTAATGATATGGAGCAGGGTCCCCTGGGTAGAGGTATGGACTCTGGGGGTCAAATTTGGTACATCATATTTACGTGCAAACTATTTAAATAGCATCTTCTTAATGCTATAGATACTAAGTTGAATCTAAATTGATAATTGGAACGAGCAAATAGTTCTCTACCAAAATTGTAAATTTTATGACCCCCAAGGGGTTTTGGTATGAAGACCGGACCAAACTGGCCAATGATTAATTGTGTCAATAATTGACTATTTATAACTTCTTGATACCTACTATTCCAATTCTTTTCACAATTTGGTATGAAAATACCGATGGAACGAGGAGAATATAAATTCTCACAGGGATATATTGAATCGACATATCAATCCAAGTTATTATTGCTAATAGACAAAATGACGTCGATATATCTAAGTGTCGAATTGAAGGCCACACCAAGAGATTTTCTCTTCTCAAGTAATGTGCCAAGAATTTCTATTATTCGTAGACAGCCGCGATGGCCTACACGTTAGAGCATTCGCTCCGCATGCGGAAGGCCGGGGTTCGAATCCAGTCACGACAGACCTACATGTAAGTCGTTAAAAGAGGTAGTGACAGTTCCATCGCCAAACACTCGCCATCAAGTGTGAATGTTACAATCAATCAATGAATCAATATTTTCTTCTTGAATGTTTAAATATACAAATCCGGTGTTCCTGAATCATGACCGACTCGAGCGGCCCATTGTAGTGGAGACTTCGATCCATGTATATTACTAGATCTGAAGTTTGTATCACGTTTCTTTTCGTGTGGTACTTGCATTTGTAAATTGACGTATTTTGTTTTGTTTTTACTCCTTTTATAGAAAGTCTTTTTTCTTAAATACGGTATTGCTTTAAAAAACCATAAAACAGACATGCACTTCATGAACTAATCATGTATGATATTTAAGGTGTAGATGATCACTTTCTGATGATGAATTTTGCATTAAAGTTACTTTGATATTGTCATTATATTGTATGTATGTGGAGTATGTGTGCTTAATTTTGTCATTATATTACATGTACACGTGTCTTTAATACCATCATTACATTGTACGTGTGTTTAATATCACCATTACATTGTATGTGTGTTTAATATCACCATTACATTGTATGTGTTTAATATCACCATTACATTGTATGTGTGTTTAATATTGTCATTACATTGTATGTATGTGGAGCATGTGTGTTTAATATCGTCATTACATTGCATGTGTGTTTAATATTGTCATTATATTGTATGTGTGTTTAATATTGTCATTACATTGTATGTGTGTTTAATATCACCATTACATTGTATGTGTGTTTAATATTGTCATTACATTGTATGTGTCTTTAATATCATCATTACATTGTACGTGTGTTTAATATCATCATTACATTGTACGTGTGTTTAATATCATCATTACATTGTACGTGTGTTTAATATCATCATTACATTGTACGTGTGTTTAATATTGTCATTACATTGTACGTGTGTTTAATATCATCATTACATTGTATGTGTGTTTAATATCACCATTACATTGTATGTGTGTTTAATATTGTCATTACATTGTATGTGTGTTTAATATTGTCATTACATTGTATGTGTGTTTAATATTGTCATTACATTGTACGTGTGTTTAATATTGTCATTACATTGTACGTGTGTTTAATATCATCATTACATTGTACGTGTGTTTAATATCATCATTACATTGTACGTGTGTTTAATATCACCATTACATTGTACGTGTGTTTAATATCACCATTACATTGTATGTGTGTTTAATATTGTCATTACATTGTATGTGTGTTTAATATCACCATTACATTGTACGTGTGTTTAATATTGTCATTACATTGTATGTGTGTTTAATATTGTCATTACATTGTATGTGTGTGTTTAATATTGTCATTACATTGTATGTGTGTTTAATATTGTCATTACATTGTATGTGTGTTTAATATTGTCATTACATTGTATGTGTGTTTAATATTGTCATTACATTGTATGTGTGTTTAATATTGTCATTACATTGTATGTGTGTTTAATATTGTCATTACATTGTATGTGTGTTTAATATTGTTATTACATTGTATGTGTGTTTAATATTGTCATTACATTGTATGTGTGTTTAATATTGTCATTACATTGTATGTGTGTTTAATATTGTCATTACATTGTATGTGTGTTTTATATCACCATTACATTGTATGTGTGTTTAATATTGTCATTACATTGTATGTGTGTTTAATATCACCATTACATTGTATGTGTGTTTAATATTGTCATTATATTGTATGTGTGTTTAATATTGTCATTACATTGTATGTGTGTTTAATATTGTCATTACATTGTATGTGTTTAATATCACCATTACATTGTATGTGTGTTTAATATCGTCATTACATTGTACGTGTGTTTAATATTGTCATTATATTGTACGTGTGTGTTTAATATTGTCATTACATTGTATGTGTGTTTAATATTGTCATTACATTGTATGTGTGTTTAATATTGTCATTACATTGTATGTGTGTTTAATATTGTCATTACATTGTATGTGTGTTTAATATTGTCATTACATTGTATGTGTGTTTAATATTGTCATTACATTGTACGTGTGTTTAATATTGTCATTACATTGTATGTGTGTTTAATATCACCATTACATTGTACGTGTGTTTAATATTGTCATTACATTGTATGTGTGTTTAATATTGTCATTACATTGTATGTGTTTAATATCACCATTACATTGTATGTGTGTTTAATATTGTCATTACATTGTACGTGTGTTTAATATTGTCATTACATTGTATGTGTGTTTAATATTGTCATTACATTGTACGTGTGTTTAATATTGTCATTACATTGTATGTGTGTTTAATATTGTCATTACATTGTATGTGTGTTTAATATTGTCATTACATTGTATGTGTTTAATATCACCATTACATTGTATGTGTGTTTAATATTGTCATTACATTGTATGTGTGTTTAATATTGTCATTACATTGTATGTGTGTTTAATATCATCATTACATTGTATGTGTGTTTAATATTGTCATTACATTGTACGTGTGTTTAATATCACCATTACATTGTACGTGTGTTTAATATTGTCATTACATTGTATGTGTGTTTAATATTGTCATTACATTGTATGTGTTTAATATCACCATTACATTGTATGTGTGTTTAATATTGTCATTACATTGTATGTGTGTTTAATATCACCATTACATTGTATGTGTGTTTAATATTGTCATTACATTGTATGTGTGTTTAATATTGTCATTACATTGTATGTGTGTGTTTAATATTGTCATTACATTGTATGTGTGTTTAATATTGTCATTACATTGTATGTGTGTGTTTAATATTGTCATTACATTGTATGTGTGTTTAATATCACCATTACATTGTATGTGTGTTTAATATTGTCATTACATTGTATGTGTGTTTAATATTGTCATTACATTGTATGTGTGTTTAATATTGTCATTACATTGTACGTGTGTTTAATATTGTCATTACATTGTATGTGTGTTTAATATTGTCATTACATTGTATGTGTGTTTAATATCATCATTACATTGTATGTGTGTTTAATATTGTCATTACATTGTATGTGTGTTTAATATCACCATTACATTGTATGTGTGTTTAATATTGTCATTACATTGTATGTGTGTTTAATATTGTCATTACATTGTATGTGTGTGTTTAATATTGTCATTACATTGTATGTGTGTGTTTAATATTGTCATTACATTGTATGTGTGTTTAATATCACCATTACATTGTATGTGTGTTTAATATTGTCATTACATTGTATGTGTGTTTAATATTGTCATTACATTGTATGTGTGTGTTTAATATTGTCATTACATTGTATGTGTGTGTTCAATATTGTCATTACATTGTATGTATGTTGAGCATGTGTCTTTAATATTGTCATCAAATTGTAAATGTGTTTAATATCGTCACTATATTGTACGTGTGTCTTTAATATCGTCACTATATTGTACGTGTGTCTTTAATATCGTCACTATATTGTACGTGTGTCTTTAATATCGTCACTATATTGTGCGTGTGTCTTTAATATTGTCATCCATGTTTTTAAAGGAAGTCAGCCATTATGACGATGTAGAGTACTACCTTAATATTGCCATTACATTATATGTGTGTCTTTAATATTGTAATTATATTATACGTGTGCGTTTAATATTGTCATTTATTGTCTTTGATATTGACATTATTTTGTACGTGTGTCTTTAATATTGCCATTACTTTGTACGTGTGTGTTTAATATTGTCATTATACTGTACGTGTGTGTTTAATATTGTCATTATACTGTACGTGTGTGTTTAATATTGTCATTACATTGTATGTGTGTCTTTAATATTGTCATTATATTGTACATGTGTCGTTGGTATTGTCATTACATTGTATGTGTGTCGTTGGTATTGTCATTACATTGTACATGTGTCGTTGGTATTGTCATTACATTGTACATGTGTCGTTGGTATTGTCATTACATTGTACATGTGTCGTTGGTATTGTCATTATATTGTACATGTGTCGTTGGTATTGTCATTACATTGTACATGTGTCGTTGGTATTGTCATTATATTGTACATGTGTCATTGGTATTGTCATTACATTGTACATGTGTCGTTGGTATTGTCATTACATTGTATGTGTGTCGTTGGTATTGTCATTATATTGTACATGTGTCGTTGGTATTGTCATTACATTGTACATGTGTCGTTGGTATTGTCATTATATTGTACATGTGTCGTTGGTATTGTCATTACATTGTATGTGTGTCGTTGGTATTGTCATTACATTGTACATGTGTCGTTGGTATTGTCATTACATTGTCCATGTGTCGTTGGTATTGTCATTACATTGTACATGTGTCGTTGGTATTGTCATTACATTGTACATGTGTCGTTGGTATTGTCATTACATTGTACATGTGTCGTTGGTATTGTCATTATATTGTACATGTGTCGTTGGTATTGTCATTACCTTACATGATTGTTTTCGTTAGTTTGATATGTTCATTATATCATACGTGTGTGGATCATGTTTCATTAATATCTTTGTCATAGTGTGCGTGTGTGGAGCATGTACGGATATACTTATTGGGCATCATCTTCTCAGTCCCGCGTTTCCTCTTCCCGGCAACCTTTGCATCCTTTGTCTCTAGGTTACTTTCCAAACTTGATAACACTGACGGGGATCTTAAAAACAAAGACGCCATTGAATATATTTTTGAACATTTATTTGTTTTGATACTATTCAGAACCACAAACAATGAAGGCAGTGTTGCATTATTCTTTGCATACTGCATTAATTCGAATAGCAGTATCATTTGATGTTACTCACTTTACCCCGTTCCTTCTGAATATTCTGCCAGTTATGATTCGCTTGGATAAGGTATTCATCGCCATAGTGTTGTCTGAATAATAATGATAATAACTATAACTGTGTTGGGATGCCAACACAAATGTCTCCGAACACCTCCCCATGTCAGAAATGCTTTTTGATGCCACATATACACTCAGGATTCTCAAAAAACCCTAGAAACTGAATTTGGTTGAAATCCGACGGACTTGATTTTTGGCCGCAATTTTCTTCAATGGCGGCCATATTGAAACATTTGAAAATTGATTGGAAGGAAATACTGATGCTAGAAATGAATTGTGGACCCTCCATTTACCCCAGAAACCAAATGTTGTAGAGATTTTAACACTTTCAAATATTTCGGTATATGGCGGCCATTTTGAAAATGGCGGCTCAAAAAATATTTTTGATGGTGGAAATGGACTTGGGGTCACTAAATTACCATAGAAATAGAATTTGGTTGAAATCCGACAACCTCGAGGTTTTGACGTTTTTTGGCCGCCATCTTGAAACGGCGGCCATTTTGAAAATTTGAAAAGTTGAATGCACCCCTCCTAATGACCCCCGATTAGCTCACAAAGTTTGAAGTGGATCTGTCGAAGCACTTTCACAAAATCGGTCGGACAAATTTCTCACTAAAGAAGAGGAATAATAAGAATAAGAAGAAAATAATAACGAGCTATAACTGTGTTGGGATGCCAACACAAATGTCTCTGAACACCTCTCCCATGTCAGAAATGGTTTTTGATGCCAGATATGCACTCAGGATCCTCAAAAAACCCTAGAAACTAAGTTTGGTTGAAATCCGACGGACTTGATTTTTGGCCGCCATTTTCTTCAATGGCGGCCATTTTGAAACATTTGAAAATAGATTGGAAGGAAATACTGATGCTAGAAATGAACTGTGGACCCTCCAATTACCCCAGAAACCAAATGTTGTAGAGATTTTAACATTTTCAAATATTTTGGTATATGGCGGCCATTTTGAAAATGGCGGCTTAAAATTTTTTTTTGAGGGTGGGAATGAACTCGGGGTCACTAAATTACCATAGAAATAGAATTTGGTTGAAATCCGACAACCTCGAGTTTTTGACGTTTTTTGGCCGCCATCTTGAAACGGCGGCCATTTTGAAAATTTGAAAAGTTGAATGCACCCCTCCTAATGACCCCCTATTAGCTCACAAAGTTTGAAGTGGATCTGTCGAAGCACTTTCACAAAATCGGTCGGACAAATTTCTCACTAAAGAAGAGGAATAATAAGAATAAGAAAATAATAATAACGAGCTATAACTGTGTTGGGATGCCAACACAAATGTCTCTGAACACCTCTCCCATGTCAGAAATGGTTTTTGATGCCAGATATGCGCTCAGGATCCTCAAAAAACCCTAGAAACTAAGTTTGGTTGAAATCCGACGGACTTGATTTTTGGCCGCCATTTTCTTCAATGGCGGCCATTTTGAAACATTTGAAAATAGATTGGAAGGAAATACTGATGCTAGAAATGAACTGTGGACCCTCCAATTACCCCAGAAACCAAATGTTGTAGAGATTTTAACATTTTCAAATATTTTGGTATAGGGCGGCCATTTTGAAAATGGCGGCTCAAAAAAAATTTCGATGGTGGAAATGGATTTAGGGTCACTAAATTACCCTGGAAATAGAATTTGGATAAAATCCGACAACCTTGATTTTTTGACGTTTTTTTGGCCGCCATCTTGAAACGGAGGCCATTTTGAAAATTTGAAAAGTTGATTGCACCCCTCCTAATGACCCCCTATTAGCTCACAAAGTTTGAAGTGGATCTGTCGAAGCACTTTCATATAATCGGTCGGACAAATTTCTCACTAAAGAGGAAAAATGAGAAGAAAATAAGAATAACTAGATGCGATCTCGTTGCGAGCAACGAGTGGGTCTTCCGTCCAATTTTAGATGTGATGAGACAAGAATTTGACCGAGATTTTCATTCATGAATAATGATACAAATATATTGTCTAGACGTACAATTTAGCTTCGGTAAAATTTTACAAATATTGATCATTTAAGTGCTATAAATTAAAGACTCTCTGTCGCTCTCGGCCACTAATTGAAGGGGTCGGCCTTTTTTTCGACATAAAAGTTGATAATGTTATATTTACTGCGATACAAATTCGACTGATCAGGTGAGTCATGTCGCCCGGAGCCCTATTTATTTTTTAAATCATTCTAGATATATCTCGCAAAACTGAACAAATTTTGTTCTACATGTCCTATCAAAATTTTCTTGAGAAAAAAGTTATTGATTGCGACATTTATCAGATTGTTAAGGCGACTCATAAGGCCCGTGGGCCTTTTTCTTGATATCGTTTGAAAGATCTTGCAAAACTGAACAACTTTTGTTCTACATGTCTTATCAAAAGTTTCTCGAGAAAAAAGTTATTGATTGTGACACAAATCAAACTGTTCAGGCGAAGCATGGGACCCATTCGCCTTTTTCATGATGTTGTTCAAAAGATCTTTCAAAACTGAATAACTTTTGTTCTACATGTCTTGTCAAAAGTTTCTCGAGAAAAAAGTTATTAATGTTATTAATTGCGATACAAATTCGACTGTTCAGACGAGCCATGACGCCCGGGGGCCTGTTTTTTGTTGTTTTTTTTTTTTAGATATCATTAGATAGATCTTGCAAAATTGAACAACTTTTATTCTACATGTCATATCAAAAGTTTCGTGAGAAAAAAGTTAATCATTGTAACAGAAATTCAATGGTTCATGCGAGCCATGAGGCCCATGGGCCCATTTCTTGATATGGCACGAAAGATCTCAATAAACTGTACAACTTTTGTTCTAGATGTCTTGTTAAAAGTTTCTTGACAAAAATGTTATAGATTGCAACAATAACCCAACTGTTCAGGTGAGCCATGAGACCCGCAGGCCTATTTCTTAACATCGTTAGTTAACGCTTGCGAAACTGAACAACTTTTGTTCTACATGTCTTATCAAAAGTTTCTCGAGAAAAAAGTTATTGATTGTGACACTAATCAAACTGTTCAGGCGAGCCATGAGGCCCGTTCGTCTTTTTCATAATGTTGTTCGAAAGATCTTGCAAATCTGAACAACTTTTGTTCTAGATGTCTTATTAAAAGTTTCTTGACAAAAATGTTACATATTGCAACAATAACACAACTGTTCAGGTGAGCCATGAGACCTGCAGGCCTATTTCTTAACATTGTTAGTTAACGCTTGCGAAACTGAACAACTTTTGTTCTACATGTCTTGTCAAAAGTTTCTCGAGAAAAAAGTTATTAATGTTATTGATTGTGATACAAATTCGACTGTTCAGGCGAGCCATGACGCCCGGAGGCCTTTCTAAAGACATCATTAGATAGATCTTGCAAAACTGAACAACTTTTATTCTACATGTCTTATCAAAAGTTTCGTGAGAAAAAAGTTAATCATTATAACAGAAATTCAATGGTTCAGGCGAGTCATGAGGCCTATGGGCCCATTTCTTGATATGGCACGAAAGATCTCAATAAACTGTACAAATTTTGTTATATATGTCTAAATAAAATATTTACGAGTAAAAAGTTATGATTTAAAACGTGGAAAAAAATTGGACACTTTTTAAAACTCCATTTTCGACCCCTACCGAGCTTCCATACTAGGCACTTACGGAAATTTTTAAAACCCAGGTGCACAACTACAACATGTCGTCTAACATCACTGAAAATTTCAGCACTCTAGCTTTTATCGTTTTTGAGTTTTTGTCTGGACAAAATGGTCATCTGAAAATCGATAAAAGGGGGATAACTTCCAACCGGAAGTGATTTTTCAAAAATTGAAACGGCGGTACAAACTTCAAATGTTAACGCATCAATCCTGAAAATTTGAAGCAAATCGATCCAGCCATCTTCGAGAAATCCTCTGCACAACAATCGGTAAGGAGAAAAAAAAAAGAATAATAACTAGACACGATCTCGTTGCGAGCAACGAGTAGGTCTTCCGTCCGATTTGTTGGTGCACTCGGAGTTCAAAAAAAAAAAGAAGATATAATCAATTTTTCATATCATAAGCTTCTGAAGCAAAGTTGTGGTGAAATTCGTTTGAAATTCGACTCTCCAGGCGAGCCATAAGGCCCGCGGGCCTATTTCTTGATGTCATTTGTTAGCCCTCTATAGACTCAACAACTTTAGTTCTATATGTTTTTACAAAATATTTACCTGTAAAAAGTTATTGAGATCGACCGATATGGACAAAAAATCGACTCTACAGGCGAGCCATTAGGACCATAGGCCTATTTCTTGATATCAATCGATAGATCTCGATAAACTGAACAATTTTTGTTCAATATGTCCTTACAAAATATTTACCAGTTACAAGTTTTTGAAATCGACTGATATCGACAAAAATCGACTCTACAGGCGAGCCATGAGGCCCATAGACCCATTTTTTGATATTGATCGATAGGTTATGACACATTGAACAACTTTTGTTCAATAATGCTTTTCAAAAAATATGTCGTTTTAAAGATATGAGGCGTCAAATATTTACGATTTTGGCCCTTAAAATCTCTAATTACGTAACATATGACCTACTTTTTGATTTGATAAAATCAAGCTCGTTGAGATGAACATTTCCGCTTCTACAACTTATTATAAAATATTAATAGTTTCTGAGATATTCTCAAAAACATTTGGACCCTTCTGAACCCCTAATTTAAAGGGCCAGCCCGTTTTGCTTGATATCGTAAGAAAGGCCTTGTCATTTTAAACATTTTTTGCTCAACAAGTATTTAGAAATTCTTTACCGTTCTCGAGTTATCTCTACAAGAAATATTTAGGGGCCAAACTGTAGCTCCCTAACGGGGCCACATAGGGAAAAAACGAAATGTACATATTGTTTAGATTATCATTCTGAACAACTTTTGTTCAATAATGCTTTTCAAAATATTTGTCGTTTTCAAGATATGAGGCATCAATTATTTATGATTTTGGCCCTTAAAATCCCGTATTACGTAACATATGACCTACTTTTTGATTTGATAAGAACAAGCTCGTCTAGATGAACATTTCCGCTTCAATGACTTATTACAAAATATTAATAGTTTCTGAGATATTCTCATAAACCTTTGGACCCTTCTGGGCCCCTAATTTAAAGGGTCAGCCCCTTTTGCTTGATATCGTAAGAAAGGTCATGACATTTCAAACATTTTTTGTTCAACAAGTATTTAGAAATTCTTGACCGTTCTCGAGTTATTTCTAGAAGTAATTTTAGGGGCCAAACTGTAGCTCCCTAACGGGGCCACATAGGGTAAAAACGAAATATGCATATTGTTCAGATCATCATTCTGAACAACTTTTGTTCTTTATTGTTTTTCAAAATATTTGTCGTTTTCGAGATACAAGGGGTAAAAAATTTATGGTTTTGGCCCTTAAAATCCCTTATTACGTAACATATGACCTAAATTTTTATATGAATAGATTTGGATTGTTGAGATGAACATTTTTTGTTCTTTGACTTATACCAAAATATTAACGATTTTTGAGATATTTGATCCAGACTTTGAGCCCTTCTAGATCCCTAATTGAAGGGACTAGCCCCTAAATCTTGATATTTTCGAAAAGATCTCGTACATGTGCACAACTTTTGTTCTACATGTCTTAACAAAATATTTGCAAGAAAAAAGATATTGGAGATCAAAGGTCAAAAATCGCCGAAATCGGCGAAAAATTTTGGCATCCATTTTTTCAGGTCCAGGCGAGCTTTTAGGCAAATCGCCTCCGGTAAAATCGAATCCTCCACAAATCTTCTAAAATGTTTACTCTATCTTGTGTAGAAATTTCAAGACTCTAGCTTCAAAACTAACGGAGGAGATGAGTGGACAACAAGGCCCTTCAAAAAGTCACTAAAAGAGAGATAACTCCTGACCGGAAGTGACGTCAAGCACGAAATTTTGCAAGCAAAGTCTTGTCACCAAAAGACATCTTTCCTGAAAATTTCGTGAAAATCGATCGAGAAATGGCTGAGAAAAACGCGTGTACTACCAAGGAAAATAATAATAATAATAATGAAGAAGAAGAACGCGAACAATAATAGTAAGGTCTTCCGCAGGAGACGGAAGACCTTAATGAAGAAGAAGAACGCGAACAATAATAGTAAGGTCTTCCGCAGGAGACGGAAGACCTTAATAATAATGAAGAAGAAGAACGCGAACAATAATAGTAAGGTCTTCCGCAGGAGACGGAAGACCTTAATAAGAAAAGTGAAAAATCAACAATAGAATAATAGAAAGGTCTTCCGCTGAAGACGGAAGACCCTAATAAGAAACGGAGCAAAAACAATATGTCTCCGACACTTTGTGTTCGGAGACATAATAATAATAATAAGAAGAAGAAGAAGAAACGGAGCAAAAACAATATGTCTCCGACACTTTGTGTTCGGAGACATAATAATAGCCTTTATTTATCCAGTATAACACAAATTAGCATATAGCTAGTTTCCATTGTGGTCCTGCATTAAAACATATACACAAACATGAAATTAACATCTAAAATTAGTATCTAAACATGATTACGATATCAAAGGAAAAGGTGAAAAAATATAGCATAAGACACACCTAATTAGTGATAAAATTATTACCTAAATATGAATACGTGACATAAAAGGACAGAAAACAAAATAACATAAGACACACGCACACACAGTGCCATATCACAACTATATTTGGCACACCTAAACAAAAAGAGGAAAGCACGATGTTTAAGTGCTACTTCTATGAAATTATTCCATCAAACACATATAGCTTTAAAAATGCCAACCGAACCAGACATTCGAACATTCTGAGACAGTTTGTTCCAAAGGAATGCATTTCAAAATTCTTGCACAATGCATTGTAAATTCTTATAAAACGTTTTAACTTCGGTTAATCAATTTATGAATTTTTAGATAGAATTCATTTACCGTTTATAACGAAATTCCCAGAATTTTGATTTTAAGCATAATAAAGTATTTTATTCCGATTTTTTGTGTTATCTTAACTACATTATTCATCGCAATTCTTAAATTATGTTCCGTTTTCCGTTTCGCGATTTAGCAACACCTCCAAAATAGTGACAAGTAGCCTCGTACTTTTCAAGAAGTTAAAAATGTAAAAATTTTAACGCACGACGCCAGGCAAAGACCAACGACAATCAGTCACCTTAGTGACGAACATTTCTGTGTTATGAAAACAATATCTTAGAAACCTATCAAGAACTACAGGAAAATTGTGACGAAGATTAAATTTTCTATCTTCATTGCTCAAAACTAGCTCTATATAGATTATATATATGGTTGACTGATTGATTGATTGATGTTTTCCGCCACACTCAACAATTTTTCAGTTATATGGTGGCGCCCATTTTTTATTGGTGGAAGAGAGAACCCATATACAATGTACCTGGGAAGAGACCACGACCTTCCGAAAGTTAACTGGGAAACTTTCTCACTTACCGACGCGAGCGGGATTTGAACCCGCGCCGACAGAGGTGAGAGGCCGTGTGATTTTGAGTGCGATGCTCTAAGCACTCGGCCACGGAGGCCACTATGATCCCTTAAAGTTGACATGAATTAATAAATACGTACACCTTTCTCATCATATCCGCCATATTTCTTTCAGGTAGCCTAATTTAATCTACCCGTATATACTCCAAATGTGATTGTCACACCTGAGTGATTTTTCTAGGTGGACTCGACCAGTGCACATCTCCGATAGTAATATATAGGGAATGAGAAACAAATAAAATAACATTTTAAAACATTATGCTTTGCTCAAAATTACAAAATATTGATTGTATACTAATGCAACATTCTGGAAGTTTGGATAAGTTAGACAAAAATGCAAAAAACAAAAAAACAAAAAAAAGCTTTTCTTGCATACTTGCAAGTGCATGCAAGTATTCGCATTTTCTAATAAAATAAATGCGGGTAAATCATTTGCCAATTACATACTGATAGAATGGAATAGGTAAAGACCATAAAATATATTATTTATATCAATTCTTGCGAAATAAAGGTGCATGCCATATGCATAATATGCAATGCACAAGGTATAATCGCCAAAAAAAGTATCAAATACGGGCGTCTATTCAACAGGTATCGGAGATGTGCACTTACCGAAAATATTAGATTCTCTTTATTCTGATAAATCCACGAAACAAAATGATAAACTCCATTTGTATCTCGTTAGAACTTTACAACACGTTCTCATTCCATTATACAGACTGCGACACACTTCACCCGTGCCAAACAGGGTGTCTTCAATCAGGGGAGATGTCAGAGTCGAAATTTTTTTCCTGTATTGAATGCTTGTCTGGTCGAGGTTTTGCAGTTTATAGAAATCGGGGATCTAATATCTGGTTGGATATATTGCGTGCACAATTCAAAATTTCTCGTTGATCATATACAAAGTTGGATATACAAATAAGGGAATAATGATCGAAAATATACATCTGTGTGAAAATGCGTGTATAACATTTGCAATCCATAATAAACAGTTCATTACACAAAGACACATATGAAAGGAAATTCATAAACGAAAATATAGTTTTGTTGTCTCTTTTGGAACCACATAATTATTTACGGTCTCTGTATGTCCATATTCATTGAGAGAGAGAGAGAGAGAGAGAGAGAGAGAGAGAGCGACTGTCCTACTTCGATTTATAATATATCATTTTACAGAAGGAAAGAAAATTGATCACTTATATAAATGTAAGCTTTCAAGTATTAAAAATTTCCAGCTATTTAAAAATTTGTGATTGACAATATATTGGAAACTTACAGGAGTTGATGCTTATAATTGAATTCATTACAAATTAAAAAAAAAAAAATTAGTTTGAACTGTGCATGTAGAAAATACTGACTTTGTATGTTAGAATAACGGGGGAAAAGTAACTTGTCAAAAAAGTGAGGAAAGCAGACCAGCCTTCCTGCCCACCCCAACCCCCTGTTTTCGTGCCTGAAACAACATATCAATTTGTGTTGAAAGAAAGGTGCATATCTACATTTCATTAAATTCCAAAGGAACTCGAATTTATGTGTTCCCCTATTAATTATTTTGTATGCAAGATTCGTTCCCGAATTTAGAATCATACTTTCAGTCAGAGTAGAAATGAATTCATGTTGAAGTATATCTAGTTTGAATGCAAATGTTGGGTTCCTTCTTTTAATTTCATCAGACTCATTAGAAACCCCTCTCCCAAACTATGCAGCTTTGTTTTTATTGATATCTAAATCGGTATAAATGAATCCGGATATAAATTATATAATGTTTTTTCGTGATCATATAGATATTGATATACTCTTGTCTTCTGCATATCCTACTAATGCATTACAGTATATTGACATTGCATTATATCAAATAAAAGCTCAACACGAATTTTACTGATTTATGCATACTAACATCTTATCGAATATATTTGAATTTGAAATTTCTACGTACAGCGGTATGGCCATTGCACCAGATCTACGAAATGAAAATATTTATGAATAAATTACATTCAAGCCTCAAAGTAATCATTATGGCATGTTACAGAAACGTTAAAACACACAAATGCTACAGTCCTGCAATGCATGCGTGCGATTTTTCTGAATACATGTATTTATGTATTCATGAAGTTCCTACGCTTGAAAATATCTTGGTCTTTATGCATTTTGTTTTGTGATTTTGGTTTACCATTCCTTACACTGTGTAAATGCATGAAGGAAAACTTGGTAAAGGGTGCAATTCTACATGCACCATACAATTAGTATGCATGCGTGTGTTGCAAAGCAAAAAGTACATGTAATAACCAGACATGTATCGTCATTTTTCATGGGGGGGGGGGGGGTTACAACAGGGGAAAAATGGAAAATTGGATTCTTCAAAATTTCTTGCCTTCAAAATAATAATTAAAAAAAAATGAACGAAAACAGCAATGAAATAAAACAAAACACCCAAACAAACCAAGATGTTTTGTCCGATGTTCAAAGTCCTAATGTGGGGTGAAGGATTAAAGAGTCTTTTACTTTGACTACTTCAATAATTTCCCCCTACACTTCATTTTCTTCAATCGTTGGGGGTCGGATGGGGTGGTTAGAGTCCTCTACTATGAGTGCCTCATATCTTCATTTTCTTAATTGGTGGTGGTGTGTGTCTTCTACTATTATATCAGAACTTTCAAGCTGGGGTAAGTGGGGGAGGGGTTGTCACTCAATATATCTTTTATTTGCATTACAAACTAACAAAAAAATGGATATTGTTATTAAAGGTGGGTGACAGACACTCTTGTCCTCTCCCCTTGATGTTTGATAACGACGCATAATATGATAAACTCGATTATTACATTTTGCATTAGTACAATTTGCGTCGAGTTCGACGCAGAATGTAATAACGCAAAATGGAATAGATTATTATATAAGATCTATTGAGCGCCAAATTAGCATAAAATGAAGTAATTGAAAATAACATTATTTAAAAATTTGTTTAATTCATAATTAATGCGTGCTTTAAATGAATCAAATAAATCTGTATTATCAATTAATGAGAGCAATATTGAGTTACTAGTACTGTTCTCTTTTTATTGAATTAACGATATCATTTGTCTTAATAAGAGCACGATTATTACAAGATCATCGGTTCTCTCTCTCTCTCTCTCTCTCTCTCTCTCTCTCTCGTCGTTATCTCTCTCGTTGTTCTCTCTCTCTCTCTCTCTCTCTCTCTCTCTCTCTCTCTCTCTCTCTCATATCCCATACACTCGTACAGTGTTGTATATGCAAATTTATGTACCTAAATGATTTCCTGATTTATAAATCTGTAATACTCTGACCAGTAAATCATATGGTATAAGGATTCATGCACAATACAGGGTAAATATTATACTCTGATACTTCCCCTGATTGAAGATAGCTGATCGGCACGGGCAAAGTGTGTCGCAGTCTGTACAATCGACAATGTTGTTTACTGTTGGAATGCAAATGGAGTTTATCGTTTTGTTTCATGGATTATGCAAATAAAGGGGACTTTTACTACTACTTAGAGTATTTTCGACAAGTGTACACGTACATCTGCGGTCCTTTACAGATATTACGAGTAGGTCCAGGTAAAAAGTCGTCCGCATTCGATGCGTTTTCATGGCGAGCATACATGCCATTTTTATAAGTACAGTAATATTTATGTCTTTGCCTTTTACTTGAAGTAATTGTGAATGGTATAGATTGTATACTCTTTGCTTATTCCATTTTATCAATAGATAATAGATGAAATATTTCGCCGCATTTTTGTATAGTTTTCACATATTTACTGCAAATGTACGCACGTTCACGTAAAGAAAAGGCATTCTATATAATTATATTTATCCAAATATATATATTTAGAATGATTTACTACTGCACGATATGTTTATTATAATTTTGAGCACTGCGTGGTGTTCCAAAACGTGATTTCATTTCTTCTTGATGTTCTATAAATTATAAATTAGTATCGGAGATGTACGTGTTACCTGTCGAAGCTACCCGCACAGGTAAATCGAAGACACTGATGTGAAGTGAAGCGTAGCAAAGCTCGTCCCCTTATATACCATGCGAACCCTGATACATATAACAATAGAAATTTCAACTAATATGGCGGATTAGCAGAGAAATATGGCGGACATATAGAATTATACTATATTTATTAATTCATGTCAGCTTTAATGTTACAATATTTATATGCATTTGCGTCTTTCACCATTGGCTACTTGGGAAAAGCCCTGACAAGACGATGAAAAAAGCTGATTTATTCAATGATTGTTGATCTTATCTAAATAGGAGCAATGTACCCTGTTATAGATCTCTCGTGATTAAAACCTTCAGATTTAGAATATTTTGCTAGTAGATCGTAGATGACAAGACAATCCGCATGCAGTGAACCGATATATATATATATATATATATATATATATATATATATTTCACATAATTAAATAGATATCATACAAACTTGTTGATCGTGAAGTGATAGACGTATTTTTTCGTATATGGATCCACCACTTTAAATCACATGTACAACCAGTCAATAAGTCCTCAACTGAAGGGTACTGATCTAAATCATCATGATTATAAATTGAAATGTAATCAAGTGTAAACAAATCTCAGTGACTGTACAAATAGTATCTTTCGGAAAATGCAGGAATGTGCACTGATGTGCACTGTATTGTAAATGTGAGATAATCAAATACATTTACTGATATGTTATATGGTGCAGTAAAATTAGATTCCTGATAAGCCACCATTTTAATTCAAATTGAGACAAACATTTCAGGTCAAATAATGATAATACATTTACTAATTATTTAGTGGAAGTTTTATGTCTAGAACCCAAGAGGTGTAGTATTGTATATTGTATATTTAATATCGCCATTTAAACTAGTAAATAACATCTATATATATTACATGTAACGATAACGAATATCAAATAATTTGATTTCAGCTTATAATAAGAAAACTTAAGAAAAGGTGCTTACGATTTACCATAAAGTCGCGTAGTACAAAGCGGGGGGGGGGGGGGGGGGGGGGGGGGCTTACGGAGAAGTTGGCTAATATTATCGACAAGCCACCAAAACAAAAACAAAAACAAAAAAACAAAAAAAAACTCGGATAGCTGTGTTATTTTGTCCAAAGGTCAAAATCCCGGGGGAAAAGGGGAAGCCACTAAATAGATCTTGTTTAATGTAAAAATAACTATGCATGTAAAAATAGCGGGAAATGAATGTTCTGAAAACAAGGGGGACAATGCATAAGGACCGTAGGGCTCTTGCATATTGTACTTGTAAGAGTACTAGCATGTATATGATTATTTCGTTGTGCATGATAGTTGTATGAATGTGAAGAATGAACTTCCAAGTCACAGGACAACAATGGACTCGCCCTTTCGTTTCCGCACGTGATTTTCCAATACAGTGAATACGGATTGCCACTCCCTGCAGTACCCTATGTCAAATATACAGCCCAAAGCTCATGCACTTCTCGAAAAAGATATGATTTTTCACAAGATACAATTCTGTCTGTGAGGGGAGCAATGGTAGATCTGTCATAATTCATGTTAGATGCGGAACTGTAGCTAAATTCATGTTTATTGGTAAAGTTCTACAAATTTTAAAAAGAATAATTATTTAAATGATATATTTAAACAATTGCTATGGTGTCCTGACAATATTGACAAAATAGGAAAAGAATTATATCAAGATTCAGGTGGGATTCTGAATTTAAGCCAAAACATGCTAGTTTTCGATCCAGTTCGCCTTCCCAATGTCAAATACTTGCGGATGCCCCAGTGCATGCATGTCTATGTAAACTTTTACTATTTCACGCACACAAACTGAATAAATGTGACGCGTGAACAGCGAATATTCATACACAACCGTTACATGTATTTCATTCTTACCACTGCATGTCCGGTGGCTACGCTGCCATATATATATGATCCCGAACGCACGGTCAATATTTACATAAGCCGCCTGTGATATAGAGTTATCTTATACCAGTACAAAGGTTTTCCAAATTTTTATGATCGTTATCATGTGGCTGTAAGTTTGACCTTGGCGAGTTTTCATACACAACCGCTACATGTATTTCATTTTACTACTGCATGTCCGGTGGTTACGCTGCCATATTGCATTGCAAAAACATTGCATCTATATCTTTAGTGCAAATTAAGATGCAAACAAAAAAAACAAGTAATAAGGTGGGGCTGTCAACAAATTATGTTTTCCTTACATTAAAATCGCCCGTCTCAGATCTAATGTTTGTCTAAAATGTAAATTTACTCGATGCCGCGTGTTGGTCACTGTCTCAAAGGAGGAGAAACAAAATTTCTCAAGGTACAGTCATATACAAAAGTAAAAACTTTTTCACGCGATTCAAAACACATTCAAATTACCACACCATATATGACTGCTGTATTTCAGTTTGATTATTTTTTATTCACATGACTACTTTTTTTTAACTTGGGAAAACGGTTTCTAAGTATTACAAACGATCTATTGCAAAATAACGGAATGCATTTGTGTTTTCAATTTAAGATATAATTCCATGGGTATGAAGTTCTAGATATAGAAATATTTCTGCATCTCGACTCGCAGTTTACTATGAATGTGTAAACCTCACTAGAGAGAATAGCACGTATACGTACACGCCGTCCGATGCCTCTTGCTCAAAACAACATTCTCGGGTTCATTAAACCTTGAATTTCTCCCCAAAATTCTAGACAAGAGGGACCCTCTAGTTCACAACACCAAGAAAAAATCACCTTTTCGGGGCATGTATGTACGGGGCGGTAAAAATAGTACAATCACTACCTTATTCATGAAGACTATAAGATCGGCGTTGGTGGTTCAAATGCCGTCCCATCGCCCTAACACTGTTTTATTCATGGCACATCATACAGATGTCATATCCATTCGCGATAGGTGTGCAGGTTAAATAATACATGTATATACTTTCTCTGTAATTAATTGATAAACACAGTTTGTGTTGGATAGCGCTCTTTTGTATCAAGTCTGATTCTTTTATTTTATTAGATCAGAATAGAAATCGCTACGTTACGACTTACTTTTGTTGGTATATTTTGGTCGGACCATATAAAGATTTCATCTGCCTGACCACATAAAAAGTCTAGCAGATACTAGATGTTCGTACATTTATTGGTATCTCTCAACGGCAGTAGTTTTAATGCTTTATTTGGTTAAAATATAGTTTACATTTGCGATAGACAATTGTTTTCTTTCAAACCTGGTAAGAACAGTGTAAAGTGAAATGTACACGCGTAGTCATCGCTCACAAAACGTTGCTGTAGTGGAACTGGAATACACCCATTTTTGTAATCTGTCGGGTATTTCAAAGTGTGCTATTTCAAAATTTTCACTTCCATTTCCGGCCGTGTATGACGAAAAGCTAATTATATTGTGTCGAAACAGAGCTGTTGATATATTTAACAGGAGACTACCACGGGTTTTAGCTAAAGGTGAGATAGCTATATATCTGATTAAATACAAAATGGAACTTATATTATCATGAATCAAATTCATAAGACAAAAATACATGTACCGTCAGGCAAGATCGTTTGTAAAAGACTCAGTCAAAGATGTACCATGTCTCGCAGTGGCGAATCTAGAGGAGGGAGGGGTTACGGGGATTGCACCCCCCCCTTTTGGATTCGCTAAATTAAAAAGAGAGACAGCGAGTGAGAGAGAGAGGGGGGGGGGGGGGAGGAGAGAATGACTATAGAGTTATTAAAATCCTAGGCGATGGAAATTGTTTATACAATTGTGATCAACATTTCTATCAGGTGATGATAATTCAAATTATCTTTTATATAGTTTGTATCTGTAATATTTCATTTTATTTTTTTTTAAAAAATATAACGAATTACTGGGAGTAAATCGGAATGCATTTTAAAACGGGATTCGTTTTAAAATCAAGAGTGACAGATCTACGTTTGATGATTATACAATAACATTAATCCAAATTTAAATTTAGAAATACAAATTGATAGCATTCCTGTTAAGTTGTCGTTTAATTGCGTTAACGTACGTTATAACAACTCTTATTTCAGTGGCGGATTTAAGGGGCGCAGTCGCCCCCCCCCCCCCCCCTAAAATTTTCAAATTTAAGGTAAATCGTGATATCTTGTTTAGACAAATGTACTAAACGATAAAAGAAGCAATACTTTCTTTCACTCTCGGAGAAATGAATGACAAAATCTTTTTGCTTTCTTGAATTACTTCATTGGGAGAACTTGATTTTTTCCATAAACCCTTAGAATTTGCGTCATTTTACTAATTTCACCTGATTATGAATGATAGAAAATAGTAAAAATGACTTAAATAGGAGACATATTTTAAGCCCTATAAAATCTGTAAAATCCCGGAGGTTTCGCCCCCTGGACCCCCACCCTGGACCCTCTTGGGGCCTTAAGGCGTCCCCCAAAACCCCTGCCTCATAAAGTGGCGCCCCTCGTAACAGTAATTCCTGGATCCTCCCCTGCATTTCCTCTTCACCCCCCCCTTTGAAAAATTTCTAGATCCGCACCTGTCTCGCTCTGCCTGAGGAATGGATTCTCGTCGACAAGTAATGTCACTGAACTATATTTATTCATTTACTATTTAACCTTAAATTTATTCATTCATTTATGCATATTTGTGTTGAAAGTGAGTTCTAAACACATAGGCCTAAGTAAAATGATTGCGTAAATGTGACCTTAATCTGGAATGGTAAAATTGATGCTGCGTCTTTCCGTGCGAATTCACCGGTGTTCAGATCGTTGGAAATTAAAATATTACCATTTCTATATAATGTTTCTTTTTCCCCACAATATAAGATCAAATATTTGTGTTTGAAATGAATATATGACAGTAGTCGGAATTGATTTCATGGACATGCAATATAATCAGCATAATATTTGACGTATGACGTTACAATTTTTTTACTTTGACGTTTCTAATATTTTTACAGATGTGTCCCAAAAACGTGATATCAGCATAAATTTGGTATTTTTGTGAACAGAAAATGATACATTAGAAAATTCTAGGAAAAACTAAAAATGTGAAATTTTTACCGTAAGGGCCCTTTTCTCATGACGCCAGTCATATATATATATATATATATATATATATATATATATATATATATATCCATCCAAAATTGAAATAGAGTCTCAGTAATCGGATAATGATGTTAAAAAAATATTTTAAAAATCTTAAGCTTTACGGAGGATTTCTGTGTTTTCTTTCATATTATATATATATATATATATATATATATATCGATTAGTTTCTTCAATTCTTTAGGAGTAAATCAAATTTGGTATATCGGTGTCTTCTGACGAATGTTAGTGGGATTTTAACCCCTTCAAACACTGTTCCTCTTTTAATGCAAGAGCCCTAACCAGATCCGTATTTGATATCTACATGACTGATGCAGTTTGGGAAAGAAATAGGGACAGTCCCTAAAGAAATTATAAAACACTCTTGCCCGGTTTCAGGGTGGTTGCAGTGAATCTGAAATGTGCATTGAGAGCTTTTTTCGAACCTGAGCAGGTTTCAAAAATATTTATTTCGAAAGACCTCCTTTGCTATAGTTGTCCTACAAATGAAAGCAGGAAGAGCATTTTTTTTTAACGGAATGTTAACGTGGCACATAACGTGTTTGATTAAAATTTATAGACAGGGGTTGGCTGTTCGTTTCTTACCTGTGCACTTGTAGCGATACTTAATTTTGAGGTTTCGTACTTTATGATTACATGTATTTGCGAATTGCATACAAATAGAACATTTATATTTGAAATGGAAAATACATTAAAAAATAGACCCCAACATTGTTCTAACCAGCAAAAGCTACCCCTCCCCAGAAAACTGGCTTTATGGTACTAATTTTCTTCCACAGAAATATGATGAAATACAATACCTCCTCGTACTTCCAACTCAAAGCAAATTTTCCTTGAGGATCCTTGTGGTGGCTGTTTTGTGTTATTTTTCTTTTTCTTTTTTGTCTTTCTATCGTAATTTCGAGATGATGAAACTAAAAGACGATAAAACGAAAATTAGCGACTTTTTGCCACCGAAATAACGAAAAGACAAAGGACGACAAAACGGAAGGTTGAAAAGACTACAAAATACATGCGAAAAAAACGACGATTAGGCATAATTAATCGTACTAAGGGGACCGTATTTTGGAATTTCCGTCAAAACTAACCTTTCTTATTACTTGTATTTTTGTAATAAATGAATCAATTTCCTGAAGAACTTGATTCCAGAGTTTTCGAAAAATCGGTTGTTTGATCAATCATGGTTTTACACCGTTTTCCGGCAATATTTCAGCCATTTAACGGCGGGAAAACGGGATTTCCGAGATCCGGTATCCGAATTCTTCGTCGCCGTATTCCTGGGTACCGATAACCTGGTCACCGGTGACCCGGGTTGCCGCGCCGCGGGAGGCCCCCAGAGACACTGTACTTGCGGAGAGTATTGCTTCATCACATTACTAGCGTTTATAAACGTAAAATGCACGAACTCTACTCGTTTATGGAGGGTAATCGTGTTCAAAAATCCAAGCATGTAAACTTGTTAATTGAAACATGCAACTGTGTTAATTTCTGTTTCAACTATGTATGTTTGCAACTCAGGGGGTGTACGTTATGTTTCTCAGAAATGTATACCTCAGTGTTGTACTCTTCATTTGTGTCATCGCTTGATTTCTGATTTTACATTTCTCTTTATAAAAATGCATCATTGTTTCTTAAGTTATACGCGGTCATCCCTATAGTATTTCCGTTGGTAGACTTTTTATTTACATAGCTGTACCTTACAACATCACATCTTACACCTTACAAGTCAACAAATGTCAAGTTAACATGTTTGTCGAATTTCGATATGACCATATATGGAAAGACAACGGAAATCCACGATTTCTACCGAGAACCGAAAGAAAATCAATGTGCTACACGGGCAGAACACAAGCGGTATTCTCGCTAAATTGTACGTACTTGGGTGAAACGTCACCAATGAACAATATATTTCCGGAATATATGTTAACGTATTTTTTAAAATTCAAAAAATTAATCATAATAAAGTCATATCTATTACATCTAAAATACATATCTAATTACATAACGAATTTTACGAGGTACAACTGGACTGAAATTACATGTTAGCTTGGTAGGCTATTTTTTTCTTCAATCATATCTAGGGCTAAAATAAATTAAAATACGTATATATTTTTTCATTATAATATGTAGCAATATGTAAGGAAATAGTAGTCAGAAATTTAACTCAACTTAAGTTTTGTTGCACAAAGAATGACAACGAGTATCGGCCACATGACGTGGCTTTTCTGAAAAAGGGGTGGGGATTGGGGGCAGAGGAGAAGTCGTCTAAAATTCTTGACAATCTAGCAAAAAAAAAGGGACCCCCCCCCCAAGAACTCCATAAAATATGTTGTCTATTCCAAACTAACAGCCTAAGGGAGGGGGAGGGGCTTAGTCCTTCAATTCATTACAATGTACATGCAGTGGGGGGGGGGGGGGGGGGGGGTCATCCAATATACCTTACTTTCTATGTGAAAATAACTTTGCACGTAAAAATAATGGAAAATCAATTTTAACGTGCCTGGGTATAAGATGGACGAAATCAGGGATACCAAATGTGATCATCCACTCAAACAACTTCTTTGAGACTTTATCTCCCACAAAATTTATAAAGAGGAACACTTTAACAGAGACGGGATGCCCTTCATTGATTATGGAAAAAACTCTTTCTACCACATCATTCTTTCAGCCTTTTGACTGGCCCTGTGATGTGCAGTACCACATGACCTCTGCACTTTTGATATTACATACACATACGCATAGGCACCCTCGGGTGATACCCCTACTAAGATGGGATAATTTCCGATGTCTTCCTGCTATAAACAGCCCATAATTGTATATTAACAAATAACGTTTTCAATTTTCATAAATATTTTACTCTAAAAAAGAACGTATATATCTGAATCTTTTAGGCATGTTTGATTAGATATCCATATCATGCACCAAATCACAGCGAAATTTTAACTCTAGAATCCTTTATTTGCAAGGAAAACATTTTTGTTTTATCATTCAGGGACGAATCACTAAAAATCATATAAAATAATTGAGAGCTTGTTTCACTCTTTCGATGGTGAAATCACTCTTCATAAGAGGTGTTTTAACAATCCATTAAATAAAATTTTAGTGTAATGAGCTATCTTAACCGGTGCAAAATATGTGTACTAGCATGTTGGATAGTTTTATCCATACATAAACGTTACATGTCTGTGCACATGCACATCAAGAAAGTATATGTTTATTATTAGGCGTTGGTGTAAATCCATTCTTCGTAACCTTATAGATGATTTTCTGTGTGTAATGCGTAACGTCGAGAACTTAAGACTGTGACACATGTCGATTTGTCTTTTGATATAAAAACTTAGCAAATTCGAGATGCAAATCCGTTGTTAATTTTGGCGCATGCGCAATAGCTTAGTCCTACAAATGGGGAATTCTTTCGTTTCTCGGTAATAATCGTGGATTTCCGTTGTCTTTCCATATATGGTCATATCGAAATTCGACAAACATGTAAACTTGACATTTGTTGACTTGTAAGGTGTAAGATGTGATGTTGTAAGGTACAGCTATGTAAATACTAAGTCTACAAACGGAAATACTGTAGGGATGACGACGTATAATTTAAGAAACAATGATGCATTTTTATAAAGAGAAATGTAAAATCAGAAATCAAACGATGACACAAATGAAGAGTACAACACCGAGGTATACATTTCTGAGAAACATAACTTACACCCCCTGAGTTACAAACATACATAGTTGAAACTGAGAAATTAACACGGTTGCATGTATCGATTAACAAGGTTACATGCTTGGATTTTTGAACACGATTACCCTCCATACTCGTTGAGACCTTCACTTTGATATGTTACACGATACCCTTCGGAAAACGTTTTTATTTGCACTTAACGACCCCGGACCATCCCCCGGGCCGAGCTCTACATGTCGAGACCTTCATTGTGATGTGCCACACGATACCCTTCGGACTTTTTCATTTTGCATTTAACGACTCCAGACCACCCCCGGGCCGAGCTCTACTCGCCGAGACCTTCGTATTGACATGCTATATGATGCCCTTCGGACTTTTTCATTTTGCACTTAATTACCCCAGACTATGAGGAGGAAATGAAAGAACTGTAAATGATTATAGAAAAATGAAATACATCACAACATGTTTCTCATTTTTTTCTTTAATGTTGAGTTGATGTAGCATTTATGTATACAGTAAACGTTTACACCGAACGGAAAATTATAAACCATGTATGAGTGAAATTCGAAACATCCATGCAATATTTAAATTCCCCTTTGATAAAATGTACACATCGCTGTGTAGAGGAGACTGCTGCTGTTGGAAGGTCATTTCATTGTCAATTTGTTTATTATGGCTAATGCCCAGGGGTCCATCAACAACTAGTATACTACTACAGATTTTCATCCGCTCTTTGAATGCCGATGTGTACATCTCTCTGTATTTTACACCTGATATTTAAATCCATAATCGCACTCATTAAAGTTTTACACAAGATTAAAGAATTTTACTACGATATGTGTGATCCGATAATGTAGGGTATCACTGCTGCGGAAAGGTTTTATGAAAGTCCCAGATCGTGACCCACGTCTTTGTTGTATTGTGTGCTAATCATCTCTAAAAACCTGGACGGGGAACGGAAACATGCAATTTGCAATACGGGTGACGGTATCCACTCTTTGTATAAATCGTTTATGTTACAGTTGATATTTAAATCAATACGATGTTCTTCATGTTCAACTCATTACGAGTATACTCTCTCCGATACTGTTAAAGGTGCTGATTTAGGGACTGTCATGTTTTATTTTGTGTGAAACGACAGAGCACAATCATGTTTTTTAGCATCCGATCTTTGACACTCACGTCTGTATCACTACTGCGTGAAGGCTATGATCCATGAATCAGTCGAGGGTATCGTTAAATCTACTTCAGAATTTTAATCCACTCTATGTACGATGTTCAATTTTTTATGAGTAAACCACTTTTCGTCTTATATAAAGGAATAACCATTCCGTAAATATATATCCCCCTCTATTGATCTTAATGATCTGCTCTCTCGGGTACTGTTAAAGACATCAAATGTTTAAGACGTCGTCCTCTCGTACAATAGACCTTAGACCAGGGAGATGTCCTCTACAGGTTACAAAGAGTCATTCATGACCTTGCTTTATTGTTCTTATCGCCTCATTTACAATAAAAAGGGGATTTTCCACCTAATGTCGTGACGGTCGGTGCGCTGCCTCCGCCGGGTCACGAAGAGGTCATATATGACCTTGCTCCACCCCTTGCATTTCAATAGAAGGGAACCTCCTTGCCTACCAATGTCTCCTCCAGGTCACGAAGAGGTCATCTATGACCTTGATTCATTGTTCTTTCCTCCCCTCTCATTTCAATAGAGGGGATTATCCGGATAATCCCCCCATTGTCCTTTCCATTGTTCTCTAACACAATAGACCCATTGTATACCCCCCCCCCCCCCCATATGGGAGCTATACTACTATGCTGAACAATCTGCATGGAACGGTGAACGGTTTGCACGAAACGCTGAACGGTCTGCACGGAACGGTGAACGGTTTGCACGAAAAGCTTTGCACGAAACGCTGACCACTTTGTAGGCGTGGCTTACACGCTTTGTGAATGGTCTGCACGAAACGGTAGGCGTGGGCCACCTGCACGCTTTGATTTTTTTGGTATTATTTGGTTCAATTAGTTTCAATATAATTTCAGTATTCTAGATATTTAAAAAAGGTTAAGAAAGAAATTATAATGATTCATTTTAAAATGATTGCTCGTGCTCGACGCGGTAAATTTCATTTTTGCTTATTAGATCAATAATTTATGAACACGTTGGAATGAAAAAAAAAATGAATTCTTTTTTTAAATTTCATTTTTGCTTATTAGATCAATAAATTATGAACACGTTAGAATGAAGAAAAAAAATGATTTTTTTTTTTTTATTTTGAAAATAAAAGAAAAATATGTAAAAATTATATCGTCACGGAATATTAATTAATCAAATTGTATTGATTCATTGCTCTATTAAATTCATTGAAACTGAATATGAAATGGTCGCGTCTGTTTCGCTATTTTTGTATATCCATTCTGAGTGTCGTTAAAACACATTTGCAATTTGTATATTCCAGGCCTCTTCCCAAAGACAGATGTTGAATAAACCTATACATTTTATGTACACGTGAATGAAAACAGATAAAATGATTTAAAGAAATTTCTCGTCAGGAAAGATTGAAATATTTTTTGGGCGGGGAGAGGGTTGTGAACGGTCTGCACGAAACGCTAGGCATGAGCTGCACGCTTTGATTTTTTCGGCATTATTTGTTTCATCCTGGGGTTAGTTTAAACAAGGAATAGTTTAATGACTTACAAACACGGTGCAACAAAAGGAAATGAATATTTTTTAACTTCGGAAATACAGGAAAAAGATGCATAAATTGTATCGTCATGGAATATTTATCATTCAACTTTATTTATTCATTCCTATTTTAAATTCATTGAAAAAGTCGCGTCTGCATCGCTATTTTCTACATTCAATCTGAGTGCCGTTATAACACGTGTGCAGTTTGTATTTCTAGGCCTCTTTTCAAAGACAGATCTTGAATAAACCTATACATTTTTACATAGGTGTATGACAACAGATAAAATGATTTTAAAACATATTCTCGGGCGGGAGGAGGGATGCATCTAGACATAGAATTAGACAGTCGGTAAGAACCTGTCACCATGGATAAGAAGGGAAAACACAAAACAAAAAGGAAACAATCAAAATATGATTGAAATAGATTGAGAAATAAATCATATAAATGAATAATTCCAATTTGTTCTAACCATGGTCGTTATTTGAGTACTAAAACACGGTGTATTTTTCTTTCAGATCAAGCGGAGAATGGGTTGTGTATCCTTAGTAATATAGGGTCTGTAAGTCTTGTCATGTGATTGCCGAGATTTAGCGAGATTATTAACTTCCGGATACATCAACATCTCAGATTGCACTGTGTAGAGAGTGGTATACATAGATACAGCGTTATCAATCGATTATGTGGAGGTTTTAACGAGATAAACATGGGAATTTAAGCATTAGTGGAGTGGTCGAGGATTCTTCGCTTCGTGTTTGACGAATTATGTGTAATAACTGCCAGCGTACAAGCATCGACGAGGGTACGTTTTGCAGATAAAGAGCAGGTTGGTAAAAGCATAATGTATGAACTAGAGAGATGTACGATACGTTTTTATATTCTCAAATCATTCCAACTGAAAGTATATTAATACTTGAAAATAAAAACGGATTATGCATAAAACTTGCTTTGTATTTATACGAACGTACTGGGGAGGTCGGAAGGGGGGGGGGGGTAAGATATAAGAAGGCAAATAAAACTGTTCAATTTGAAATACGCCAGTAGTTGGATAAAACATCCAAAGTCGGCACAGTCAAAGTTCACAACAACAATGGAGGAATTAACTGCATCCTCATTCCGCAGGGCAACAGACCATTTTCAGCAACCCCTGAAATTCTTAATTGAGGCTAAGTGCCCATTTTCAGCTCGAACAATGACAATTAAAGAGGCCTGTGCAAATGTTGGGATTTCCCTCTTGGTAAGTCAGCATTATAGATTGAACAATTATGTGTGTGTGTACCTAATATATGTACATTAGCTGTACATGTATTCATATACATGTATATCATTATGGATGTATCCAAGTTTATTATAACTTTAAAGTAACATTTTATGAATGAAATACAAATACTACTTAGGCTTCATTGTGATATTGAACTGCTAATGTTCTTTATAAACTTTACTTGCATCAAGTTTTGAATACTGCAGTACATCTATGTCAAAATAAGTATGCATATTGCAGTATAATACTTTCACCACTAATCAGAGCACTTGTAAATCATGTATATTTTATCAATACATGTAATGACATTAGCCATTTTAGAATGTGATGCAAGGGATAGTTCGCTGCACCTCAAAACAAAATTTGAATATTGACATCAGATTCAAGGACAACACCACCTGAAAGACACACAATGCTGTGATTTGCTAGTGTGGATTCCTAGTGACGCTCAAATAGTTCACATTGACAAAGATGTATTATGGTCAACCTTTTAAGCGTGATAGAGTTCAATTATAATAATGAAGTATTTTTGCAGTCTAAAACACACACACATAACCACATGTACATATACTTAATTATGATATCAGTGGTGCATCTATCAAAGTTATGTAATTACATGTATATTTATTGAATAAACATTATAGACAGTTTTTCTTATTTTAGATGAACCAAAATACATGTATGTATAGACACAGTGTCCAGCTTTACAAAAATCGTTCAATTACATGCATTTACTAAAACAATGGATTTTACTTCGTTTTTGATAATGCAGATTTGAAAACCTTCAGAATGAGAACAAAAGGCTTTATGTTTGATTGTATATTGTTTAACGTTCCTCTCGAGAATATTTCATTCTGATGGAGACGTTCCAAAGGGCTTTATATTCATATGAATATAAAAGGCTTTATATTTATATAAGTATGTAGAAAAGTTATATTGCATATATGGTATTTATTACTTTTAACTTTAAAAATTCAATGTGGCAGATATGTACAGATTTAAGGTATATATATACATGCAATTAATCTAATAAGTTGTAGGATTTATCTGCAATCTCCTTCAAAAGGGGAACCTGCAAATTCACATGATCCACACAAATCTGAAATATTTTTCAGATCAATATCTATACTATGATAGAATATGGCTAAGGAATTTTTTAAAAAAAATTATTCTCTCATTTTCCCATCCAACATGGATTCTGCATCTGGAAATTTTATAGCAAAGTTGTGCATCCTCTTTTGAGAAGTGGGATTTATTTATAAGAAAGAATGGGATATTAAGTGTCATGTCATTTGGAAGTTTGTCAAATATACAAAATCCTTTGTCCGCCAGGAATATATCACCAACTTGCAACTTCTCTAAAATGCCACAATGGTTCACAATTGCCAAATTAGATTTGTACCCAGCATACAGATTGGAAATAAGCTGCATTAGGTGTAATACACATTAAGGTCTTTTCTTTGTGGCGACTCTTGTCATTACTGCAAGCGAAAAACTGGCTATTCATATCAATTTGGTCATATTAGGTCACTTCTGTTGCATCCATTGCAATCTTCAATTCTTCTGACTTTTATATTTCAGTTGAATGGACACTCCCAACAGTGTTCATGATCCCTTCAAACAAAATTTCATGAATATATGAAAAATATCCACAGAAAATGGTGTATACAGCAACATTTATACCCCCTAAAATTACTAGGTAATTGAATATTGTGAAATCTGCGCTGACCTGTGAAATTGATAACTAGTCAGTGTATAGAAAGTGCATTGTTCATTTTTCCTTAACGAACCGCTAAAACATACCTTTCCAGGGTCTTTCAATTATGATGTTCCCAATTGTCAAGGATGGTTTCCTTTAATTAAGCAGGTATATTTCTCACTGCAAGTTTACAACATCATAGTCTTCAAGGGAAGCTGTAAGAACAAAAGCAATACCATTATAGTATTTGGTGTGCATATAAATTTAGATAACACTGAAATGAGAATGAAGAAAATGCAGAAAAACCACCTGACACTAAACTTAACAACCGTTGTAACTTCCTGGTTTGATGTACTAGAATACTTGTATCGTACACTGTACCTTTTTAAATGTTGAGGATTTGGTGCTTTATTGACTTAAAGTGGCTCACTACACAACAAAATTGTAGTTTCTGAAATAAGCACAGAATATGAGTGTTACAATCATTCTTTTCAAGGCCATGTGTCACTTTTACATAATTATACAATAAAAATATATGCCAGTTCTCTTGAAACACAATACAAAATTTAATCATGCAGGAGCCTATATAAAGGCAAGTAGTATAAAGGGTGTCCTGTCAACCCTTTCCCCTTTTCCTAGCAAGGTTATTTTTTCTATATTGATACAATAAATAAGTGTTCCTTCCCCTTTTCAGACAGAAGGGAATTATGAAGTAAAAGATGTTAATAAATGTTGAAATCAATAACGAAGAAAAACTTACCCCCCCCCCCTTTATGAAATTGTAGTACATGTGATTTTTTGCTCTTATTTTTTTTTTTTTATCAGTTCGTCTGTCAAAATCTTTTGTAGGCCTACCCCCTCTGAAATATCTAAACAACACGTCCAGTATATTCTGTCAGTTTATACACACGTGTGTTAATTTGACATGATTATTCGTTGAATTGTGATAATATTACGTACTTACATCTTTGTATCCACCGCTTCCTTACTGTAGCATCGACTAGGAACCTAAATAAACTACATGGCAGGGTTTTCCCAGTCTCATGTATGCAGCCGATCGCTTAACAATACACCAAATTACATATTAGCGCCGATTCTCTGTTACGACTTTATATATTTCACATGTTGTTGTACCCGGAAGTAGTAAAACTGAAAGTGAAACCAAACGAGACTTACAGACCCTATTAAAACTGCTATCAAAACTTCATTTTTTTATTTGCTTAGTTAACATGTAGGGCATAATACCGTTATCTGCACCGCATATCTTTAATATACAGTGTACAGTATACTTCATTTTTTATTTGCTTAGTTAACATGTAGGGCGCCACATGTAGAGTAAATAACCTAAACTACATTGTACACAATGGAAAGGAATTTGCAATGTCAGGTCGGATGATTTGATATGACATGTAGGGTGGATTTCAGTCGTAAAGGTGTTTGTTCGCTGATAAGGTTCAGTGATTTGAAGCGACTTTGATAGTATACTCCACATGAAAAGACGATCAATACGATTGCAGCAAAAAGTAATATACCTTAATCTCGGATATGTTCATCCCCCCATCCTTTAGTATTCTCCTTTTCATCACTTGTCCCTATTGTTTACCCCCCATCCCTTTGATATATTGTTCAACCCCCACGTTTTCCCCTTTTGTCACATTCCTGCGTATTCCCTTTGATTTATTGTACTCATTGTTTACCCCACGTCTTCCCCTTTTGATCCATTGTATTGTCCCCTCAGATCTCATGTTTACCCCTCCCTCTTTGATCTATTGTTCACCCCCATCCTTTCATGGTATTATTCATTCCCCCCATCCTTTAGTATTCCCCTTTTGATCCATTGTCCCCCCCCTTTTTTTTTTACCCCCCACCCTTTCATTCTTTGATCTATTGTTTACCTCCACCCTTTGATCTATTGTTTAAAGTAGGTCATCTGATAACAATAGACAGTCCTAAAAATAGCCGTCAAGGTCAGTGATTCTATTGTTTACAAACATTTGAATAACGAACATTGTTGCCACAAGTAGTATATATGTCTATTGATGGGGGATCAATAGACATATATACTACTTGTGGCAACAATGTTCGTTATTCAAATGTTTGTTTCATCAATGCGAGAAGTGATTAAAAATCGAATGGCTTTTATCGGGTTTGATGTTCTATGTGTTCATCGATGAAGTACGTGGTCCCTTAAGCATCCATGGCGCTATTTTTGCAATTTCAGAAACTGTATCCACTCTGTGTTATCAGTGGCGTAGCCTGAGTTAATTAATGTGCATGCCTATTGTAGGCGAGGGGTCTGGGGGCCGCTCAAGGCCCCCAGCGGATCCAGGGCAGGGCCCTGGTCACATAGAACTTTCCTTGCTCCTTGTAACTATGAATAATTAATGCAAATTAGGTGACCTATGACGTCGCAACATTGAAGCGGGCCATATATTGATACGACCCTATCAGGTATGCGCATTTCTATTTTCAGACGGGATTTTCCCTTTGCACATGCACACTGATCAGAAATTGAGAGAATATAAATAAGCGCTTCGTTGGGATTTTTTTAATACAAATTGATCAAGAAATGAATTTTTTAATATTTTCGACTGGTTGTGATTAAAGAGATTGATATACTCCCAACTCGGTGATTAAACTAATAATTGTTATGAGGATATTTTGATTTGAATCTTCGATTTTTGTAAGTAGCTTGAATTTCCTCTGACGATTAAGTTGCAGTAAGTCCGATTCAGAGTTTTTTCCTCATTTTCTGGGTAAATCATATTTCCTTACAGCAAATTTTGAGAAAAATACTACTTCCGGTTGATTGTTTTCATTATTAAACGTAATTTTTCGTTAGATTTTTAAATTTTTCTCGGCTTTTGAAATGATATTTCAAAGAGAATTTCATTCAAATATGCATTCTTATCTCTAAAGTTTTCAAATTTAGGGAATACACTTGATTTTAGTTCCCATTTCTATACAAACCCCCACACAATAAAAGAAAATAATCAGTTATCTTCGTCAAGATTCAATAATGACTTGTTCTGGCAGATGGGGCAGTGCCTGTCTGAACTGTTTTACTTATTGCCCCTACACCACATTCAACAATGTTTATTGTCCACTTGCTTGCATTTATATCAAAATTTAAAAATCATCTGATGTGCTAAGCTAAATGTGTTTTTATCCAGCCCTCTGCATACAATATTTTGTACAAAGACTACAAGCTCTTGACTGAAGAGGGGGAATGCTAATCCTGAAGAGATTATTTTGCCAATGGCATGGCCTATATTGAGACATCAGATTCCGTAACAAGGAAATCAAAATTTGTTGTAAGTCAAGATGATTCTTTCATTCGTTTGGCACCTATAGCGCCCCCACTGAGCATGTAACTAGATTACTTCACCGTCTGATAATTCTTCTATTTTTAATTTCATATATGAATTTTCTTCTTGAGGTGGATAAGTAAAATTTTAATTTCAAACTCTACTTTTCGCCATGTACGTAGCCTTACTAGACTCAGGGAAGGTAGAAATCGCCAAGACATCGTTTACTGAAAATTTACATGCACGTGCTTCCGCTTCTAAAAATACACCGGATGTTGATATTTTCTTACCTATTTACGTATGGTGCATGCCCTAAAACACGCATATTAAGTACATCCGGTAGGAGCATGATTAGTTCAAGGAAAGTTCTATGTGCTGGTAGGGGGTCCGGAGGAGATTAATGTACCGCAGATACTGCAGACACTTATTTTTCACCTATGTTTGTAGCATTTAATAGGGTTTTTTTTTGGATGTGTACGCCCGGGCGTTTTGACGTAAACGTAGCTACGCGCCTGGTTATATTTTTGAAAGTTGCATGAAACGTCATTTTCATTAGCCGGGTCATTGGATTGTCAGCGCGTCGCCGGGTATACGCAGTTCGAGTCGGCTGGATTTTTCAGAATCAAGTATGCTAATTATAATATTACATTTTGTATATTTTTTACAATCTTACTGTATATGTACCCTCCTGTTCATCTTCATCACCAGCAACCGATGAACCATGTGAGGCTATAGACACGTAAAATGTGGCATCAGCTGCAGCTACAGACTGAAAGAATATAATATATTTTTATAGAAGTGTCTAATAGGGATTCATCTACTGAGTGTTCCTGACATGAAGAATTAATCCATCCATTTTAAAACCTTAATTGTCCTATGTGGAAGCAAATGTCAAGAATATTTCGTTACTAATTTCCAATTATATGTTCTTAATTATTTCAAGATGTTTAATACAAATGTTGTTAATGTTATTGCATTCATGTAAATATAACGTATACCAGTACCTCTTCTGTATCAGTAGGATTTTCCAAGCACCGGGCGCAAACCCACTGGAGGTCTTCTTGCAGTTTCCCTATTCGTTTATACTGGTCACGGCTGATTCCTGTCATATTATTAAAATTTGTGTTCTTTTACATTGTTCATTTGATGGAATTTTTTAATCATTATTATACAACTGCTTTCCATTCTTATAAAATCATACCAGTATTACATGCTCTGTGTTGCCATAGTTCACATCCATCACACTGGATGGCCTCTTGTCTGGGGCGAACAATCGTATTGCATGCAATGCACTTGTCTGTGAGAATAAAAATAAAATCAATGCAAAAATAATTGTAATAATAACTTACATTTTAACTAGCCGATAATTTTATTGTATGCATGTGAAATCCCGACTTCTATATCAACTATTCATATTATTTGATACAATATTATTATTTTTCTATAAAGCTACATTGTAAGTACCTTTTAAAAAGAAGATTTCAGTATCCGTGAAATCAAATTAACGCATAACATAAGGAATATGAATGTTTTATAGCGGTTTTCCAATTCGATACAACGTTGCTCAGAATCAGTACATGTGGTTCTATAAGATGTAATAAAAGTTTTATTCATAATAGATCATTTGTATAGAAGAAGTACATACATTGATAACGTACATAGCATCTGCAATTTAACGTAAGATGCAACTCTCGGAGGAGAACTTGTTACTTTTTATTTGCGACTCTATAAAATATCAAGCATGTAGAATCGAGGAAGTGGGGTGGGTGGGACCTGCCCCCTTTTGTTAAACAATGGACATATTATAATGCAAATAGAGATATATTTCAATTACTTATTGAAAAAATATATCAGAATTGCTATTATTATTACAAATGTAGAAAACGTAATCAATATTAATATTTGATATATGATATTTAAGCGTAACAATAGAATGTCATGCCAGAAATATTTTTTTCTCCGTTCAAGGAGTAGTTTTCCAGCTACATGGAATATATACCCAAGACTCTGTTTCCATTCAAAGTTCTTAAATTGCGGCATATGAATTTTCGTTTTGAAATGCCTTTTTCTATAGTAACTACATGCACATGTATGTCACCTCTATTTTTCTGTTATTTACGATTATTTATCTATATGAAAGAAGGGTAACATTAGACTACTATATTCTTTCAGCAAATAGAAACATGAAATGCACTTATTATGAGTGACAGAGAATGGGTGTGTTTATATAAATCACTAGAACAATTGCAGGCTATATCTTTTTACCATCAACAATTAAGTTATGGAATGATGTCAAAAGATCAGAGAAAATGTTTGGGGTTTTTATTATTTTATTTTACCAAAAATTAAAACAATTAAAAAAAAACTAAGAGATCTAAAGATCTAAAAAAAAAAATTTATAATATTTTAGCAATAAGGAACAATGTGCTGTATGTATGTTCACAGGTGACATACAACTAAATATACACTGTACAACAAAATTTATCTGAAATTGAAATTAATGAGTTACCCATCATATTTTTTGTCAATGTTCGTTAGTTAAAATGCTGTATGTATATAAATAAGATGAAAATGAATGTTTGGTTCAGATGAGCAAAGTAAGCTCAAAAATCGGATTCTTGCCTATAGAAAATTATGCTTATTGACGTAAAGATTATTTATGTAGGAAAATGGCCGGGGTGTTAGAGTGTGAATTGACGTGTTCAACTTGCATGACGACGAATTATTGTCAGGCTTAATTACAAACTAGGGACCATAGTTGTTAGAGTCAGAACTAGTACTAGTGTAAGTAGTTATCACAGTTATACTACTGTTTGACAAGTGGCAAGTGACCAAGTGATCACAGAGAGCCAAGTTGACTACAGGTCGTGTGGCTATACTAGTGTTTGCATAAGCCAAGTGGCAAGTGCGGGTGACCAAGTGGCAAGCTACCAAGTGGCAAGCTGTCAAGTTGTGTGAGTAAGCCAAGTGGCAAGCTGCCAAGTTGTGTGGGTAGCCAAGAGGCAGCACCTTGATTAAAATAGGCATAAGTGATTTCTCTTTGTTAATTATAGCACTAGGCAAGTAACACAAGCATATCTGTATATTTGAATTTGTTTTACACTAGACAAGTGTCCATTATCTGTATATTTTGCATTCGTTATTATCCTTATAAGACTTGGGCAAACCAAGTACGATCCCAAGGAGATCGCTCGGGTCTCGCACGTTACATTACAAAACCAATATCAGACATGTACGTACAATATATCAGTAAATATCGTTTATCCTCACATTGGATTGAAATTGAGCGTGGAAGATTTATTTTTCCCTAACCTGCATTGCATATACGTTATGTATATCGTATGTTTATTATTTCTTTGTAAAACAAAAAAAAAAAAAAAACAAAAAAAATTAAACCTATGGGCTGTCCTAATTTCATAAAATTTGTAAATGTTGCTTTTTATCCGTGACGTCTTTTATCTTGTGACTATACTCACTTTCCAAAAATGTTAAAGTTCTGTTATCTCGAACTCCTCCAAGCATATTGCTACATGTAATTACATTGAGGGGAAATCGTAAAACTGAAAGAATTGCAGAAAATAAATTTCGTACTACCCTTGGTCTCTAGATTATAGCATGCATAAGCATCTTTCACTGTTTCATTCTGTTTAAGTAACTTTTTATGCACTGTAGCTTTAAATTTTTTTAAATTTGTTAAATATTTCGTAAAAGAAAGACAAGATGAACATTTATTTAAATCAATTAAAAGGCGAATTTCCATTTTTTTTAAAAATCTACTCCGCTGTCATTTCTGATTTAAACGCATTTCTTGATATTTCGTGTACTTTAAGACTTTCCTTTGGAAATAATTTTGTGGCCCTTAAAAGGGTTTTTGTTATTCTGTATCTTGCAATCTTTAACCATTTGTTTAAATCAATTGAAAAGCGAATTGAAATCTACTCCGCTTTCATTTATAATTTGAAACGCATTTCTTGATATATTCGTATAAAAGGCTTTTCCTTTTCGAAATAATTTTGTGGCCCTTAAAAGGGCCTTTGTTATTCTATATCTTGCAATCTTTATTTGTAGCGGAGGACTTTCTTTATCGTGGATAAATAGTGCTGTAGGCCGCTCTGATTTAGATGTATCTTGTCAGCTCCATACTGTCTTGGGTATTCAAGCCTGAATTTCACGAAGTCATATTTAAAGTAACATTGAAGAGTTCTGTTTATGACTTTGCCTTCTTCTGGAACAGAGAATTAGATAGACTCTTTGATGACTCGCCTCTTGGAATGATGCTTCCTACCAACACAAAGTCATCCCTTAATGGAAAACACCCGTCCGGTTTGGTTTTTCATTTTATGACGATGAGGTATCGGTGGTTAACTGTGCGTTTGAGACGCTTGAATCCACGGTAAACAAAGCGCGAAGCAAGTGATCGTCGACATGCCACAGCGTTGTTCTGTGCCGCTCGCGCTCTGTAGTAATTATGGTGGACATCAGTTCCCAAAAGACAAATATAAACGTTTTCAGTGGATTGTTGCAATCAAAAGAATTGATCCGAAATCAAAAAAGTTGTGGGAGCCTAAGAATGCAGATGTTGTTTGCCACCTTCACTTCTGCGAAAGTGATTACAGGGACACGTCAGGTTAGAAGCCATAATATCGATCATTATCAATGTAAAACACATTTTATAAACTTAATGATGATATTTGTCTTCCGTTTTTATTCATATTCAATTTGAGTTTCAATTTGATGTCATAAATACAGGCCAAGTAATTGCTTCTTGTTGCGTGTTGGAAATTTTGATAAAAGGGCTCATCACTTATAAATTCTGGCTATATACTAGAGCTTCCTTCCTCTATTTCTTAGAACAAGTCAGTCTTCTTAACAATAAAGTCAGTTCAGATGATGCAATTCCTATCCTGTATTGCATTAATGATTTCATATTGCTTGTATGTACATACAAGTGCAAGAACTTTGAATTACATTGCATTTATTTGATTTGCATGTGTTCGTGTTGCTTTCTGTTTTCTTTTATATTTCAGAATGACGAAGGGAATGGTAATGACAGGCAAGTGATATTATAATAATCTTGCTAAGATAACCAAATAACCATACATAAAGTGTATGTAAAGCAAAGAATAGTCCTAACAATAAATATTCAGCAATATTAGTGTTGGAATAATTTAATTACCAACAATAATCAGTTATCTTTTGACTTTTTAAAGATTAAAGCATTAACAATTCACTTTTTAGTCACAAAATGTATGACATAGATGGAAGGGGACACTGTACCTTAATGTTTTCATTCATAATATCATTTGTATGCCAGATTTTACAATTAGCATATTCAAAAGTTGAAATATATTTAAATAAACCCTACCCCATTTTGCCTTTGAAGACCAAAAAAAATAAATGTTTTTAAACTTTATCCAATCAAAAACATGAATTAAGTGATTTAAAATATGCCTTTTAATTCATGTATTTATTTTTTTGGTAACAAGCTCATAACAAAAAATGAAAAGGTCTTTCAAAAATTAAGAAAATTGAAAGAGCAAACCATCATCTTGCTATAAGGATAATGAAATTTTGTTTTCAGCTGACCGCCTTCGCCTTAAAGAAGATGCTGTTCCTTCCATTCTGATCCCTGGGGAGGAAATTTCTGGCCCAAGCCCAAGACAGTTAAGATTTAAGAGGAGAAACCAACCATTGGAGGAACCTGACATTATGGCCATGGGTATAATGATGATACTTTAGTGCTTGTTGTGTCACATGCACAGACATAAAGGAATCTTTAAGTCTGCATTTAGCCATATCCACTGCATGTAAAATAATGCTTTGATAGGCCATTTAACTATTATGTCACAATGTAAAAGTCCACAAATATATGCAATGTCAGAAATTTGCAGATAGGGCATTTAAGTTATGTTAGGTTAAGTCCAAAAGGGAAAAAAGAACATACACCACATCAAAAGAACTGAAAAACATTCTGTACTTTCAGTTAAAGATTTAAGCGAGTTACTGTATTGGTAAGACACATGAAATATCCACCTATTTTTACTTGTACATGTATATTACAGGTGTACAGCAAGAAGTGGTTATAGATCATACAGTAAAGACTGGGCAGGCTGATCAAACACCAACAGAAATCCAGGATCTAGGAAAAAAATTTGTGCAAAATCCCTTTGCTATGAAATGTTCCATTGAAAATTTTAAAGATAATGCAGATGCTGTTTCGTATTACACTGGTTTCAGTAATTACGATCAGTTTATGATATTTTATCACTGTCTTGGTCCATGTGTGAATGAATTAGATTACAAATGTGTAACTTTAGAACCAAGGGATCAACTTTTTTTAACTTTGATGAAATTGAGACAGGCTAAAGAGGATTTTGAATTGTCACTTTTCTTTCAAGTTTCAGTGTCAACTGTATCTAGGATTGTAACAACCTGGATAAATTTTTTGTATTTCCAGTTAAAGGAAATGAACATATGGCCATCTCAAGACACAGTTCAAGATTTTATGCCTTCAAATTTTGCAGAGAAGTTTGCAAACACTAGGGTTATACTGGATGCCACCGAAATACCAGTTGAGAAGCCGTCAGACGTCAATGCTCAGTCCATCACTTGGTCAAATTATAAGCATAGAAATACTATAAAGGCAATGATTGGAGTGACTCCCAGAGGGGCTGTGTCATATGTTTCCGATGCTTATGGTGGGTCTGCAAGTGATAGAATGATTATTGAAAGATCTGATTTATTGAAAGATGGTATGTTTGAGAAAGGCGACAGCATCATGGCTGATCGAGGCATCATGGTGCAAGATCTCTTTGCTAACAAGGATGTTCAAGTAAATACTCCAACATTTTTGAAAGGTAAATCCCAACTTGAAGCCCATGAAGTAGTACGTGATCGACGTGTAGCTTCAAAACGCATACATGTAGAAAGGGTCATTGGTCTGGCAAAACGTTTTAAAATTCTAAAGAATGAACTTAGTCACAGCAAAATTCAGCTTGGATCCCGAATCATTTATATCTGCTTTGTGCTAAGCAATTTTAGAAGGTCAATTGTAGATAAATTTGCATAAGTTGTGATGATATTAAAGCAAAAGAGGCTAAATGATGATGTGCAGTTTTAAACAGATTTTCTCAATTCATATCATTTCTTGTGAATTAATCACATTTTATGTTGATCAGTCCTCGACAATTGGTTTTATTGAATTCATACATATATGAATAATATATATATGAAGGTAGTGACACTAGCATTTACTTATCTAAATATAATTCATATAAGATATGCTTGTTAGCATTGTAAGATATTCACCATCATAAAATTTCTCTCTATTCTGATATTTACTCAGTTTGAAAATACTGATCCAAGCTATTGCCTTGGTTAATATTTTTAAATTTAGAATATATCACACCATATTGACATAATGAAAAGTCCAAAATTTCAGATTACATATTGGGGGCTATTTTATTAGGCAATCTGAAGTGTTCCCTGCAATACTTCACAACATGTAGTCAATTTTATGGAAATATATTGTTTCATTTGTAGCATACATTTAAGTAGTACAGAAGGAGGTGGTTTCAAAGTAAGGCCAATTCAACCTAATTAGTAGATTATCATCTGGGGTCAAAAAAAAAAATGGGGCGGGTGGGAGAATATAATTTTTGAATTTTTATTTCCTGAGAAAAAAAAATTAATGAAAACAGACATCACACAAAGTGTTAATCAAGTACGGAATTCAAAGATTCCTTAGTAGAATATATATATATATATATATATATATATATATATAAAACAACATTCTGTGACTTTAATCATTCACTCATGTCACTGGGAAGCAAGTTTGTTTGAAATCATAATTTTTGCATTAAAAAATCGGGATGGGCCCTTTTTTGAGGGGCGGGCGGGGATGATAATCTATCAATTAACTTTAATTGGCCTAATTTGCAATCATTTATAAATTTGGGGCAATGAAAGGTCTGTAATGTTTTGTATAAAACGACTCCAGTTTTGGTATAAGGCACATTTCACAGTATTCTCTGTTGATTTCAATAATTTCTACAAATAGTGACTTTAGTGTATACACAATAAAAAAACAAAATTGTCTGCCACTTATATACAGTTGTCCCTGAATTTGATCATAGTAATTGGAAGATATTTTCAGCTTGATTTCCCCACCCACTACCTCTAAATAAGTGAAATATTCCATTGTGTTTGTGTTGATTTCTTGTTTCCGCCCTTTATAAGGACATTTCACCTCTATTATATATTTATCATCTATAACGCCATCTGGTGTTGCACCTAGAAATGGCATTTTTTAACAAATGAATAAACCATTCTCATGAACTCTTATGTTGTGGTTATCTTCAAACTTTTTGATTGCTTTTTTTTCATATGATTTTCCATGAGTGACTGCGGGGGTGGTGAGGCTCTTGATAGATATCAATGATTTACAAAGCTTCTGTTTGTTACGTCTGTCTGTCATTCTTGAAATCTGCCCAAAATTTGATGCTGTGATTCTCCACATTCTCTCTGCAAACCATCTCTTATTTGTAGATTGTCCCCTTGTTTCTTTTTCAATACTTGCCACCTCTGATTCAGTTACCTGTGCAATGAAAGGGAGAAAAAATCTAGAAAAGGCTTTAATCATAAATCGTCATAATATATATGACTGATCTTAGTTGATAGGTAATACATGAAGCTATTTTTTATATATAATTGATGCCATGTACTTATATAGTTTTATACAGTTCTGCGGCAAGCAAAAATTCATTTAGCCATAAAGTCCCATCTCCAAATTATTTTATGATTTTGAAAGTACCTGTAATGCTTTATCCACCCAGTATTCTGTGAAAGGCAGTGATAAGTAGTGGTGGTCATGAATTGAAGACTGAAAATAAGTAAAATTTTATTATACTGTATGAAAACTGTACACATTATATATACACATTATTTCAAAGATAAGATTAAGACTAGATAAACATGAAATGTAGGCAAAGTTATAGTTAGGTTTAAAAACATATTGGTCATATGCGAAGGTCAACAAAAACATGCAAAACCCAATGTGATATATTAAGTAATGGCAAAGTGAAATAAAAAAAAAAGTCAAGGTCACAAATTTTGTGAGAAAGAAGAAAGATTTTATTTTACATATGAAGCCCCATCACTTGGCATTCAAAAGACAAACTGACCAAAAAGCTAAATGCCCTGATGTATTATTAATTACATTCAAGGTCACATTCCATGGTGAATCTAAATTAAATAAGTATTGACTTTTCAAAATTTGTAAGTCACCTTCAAATCTGCTCTCTCATAAAGATAACGAAATGCAATGTCTTCAGAAGTATTTGATGTATAGTTGATTAATAGGTTTCTGACCCGGTCTTGCATGCCCTCTACATTCCTAAACTTTTCTGGTCGTGGGTCATCCAAATGAACCGCTGATTTTCTCTTCCCAATTGTAATTTTTTCAACTTTGACTGGAGATCCTGAATGCATGAAAAAGAACATGAATTTGTTAATTGTACATCCCAATTTTATATAATATGACACATTGTATATATCAACAAAGATGGAAAAGTTGACTCAAATTTGAATTTTCTACTTTTATGTAATTATATGCTGTTGTCCATGCATATTTTTATATTCCAACCTTTATGGGATGCCTTTGGCTTGTTGAACATCATCAAATTTTCTGTACATGATTTCTGCACCGCCACTTCACCATTCTCAATAAAATTTTCAAGCATGTTTAGCACATCTCCAGATTCTTTCTCCAGCCTTAGTTTATAGCTGTATGTGACCTGTAATAACCTTTCAAATTAGACAGTGATTTCTTTGAAGTATTCAGTGATTTGGTTTGAAATATACATGTATATATTTTTTAAATGACCAAACTACACATACATGTACATGTTTTTCAGTGTCATACTGCTGACTATTTATTCATATACCCCGGAATATTTATTTGGAAATACCTACTAAAATATTCTTGATTAAAGCAAAACTTGATAAAGCGTATACCACGTTTAAATATCAAATTGCGTTGAATAAAATTTTTGATAATTACCTTATTTTTCATGGCTGCACTGACTATTCCAGTAAAAAATACATCATTTTCAATGATAACTGAGCATGCCAAAACTCTCTCGGATTGGTACAATAGTTCCCCATTCTTAACTGCCTTGATATCACATGCCGCTTCATTATCTCCTGAAATATGATATAGCATATATTTATTCATGACAAAAGTGAATCATAATACATGCATGTACAGCACAGGCACTTGTTTCTGTAAATAACTTATGTGTTATTATTAGTATACAGAGGTCGTAAGTTATTTAAGTGCCTGTGCTGTACCGGGTGTATAAAATGATGTTTATTTAAGCATAACAATTTCTTCAAGGGTAAGGAAGGACCTCTCTCCTGAATTGAAAAAAAAGTATTTATTTTCCATAATTTTTGCATATGATATGCAGATAACCATGGACTTTATTTAACACTACCCCCCCCCCCCCATAATTTAGCAACTGTACCACCTGGAAAAAAATTTCAGATCTGTGAATGTTCATTTCACTAGTTATTTTATCATTTGCAAGGAATGAATTGAATGAGATATACTATGGAGTAAAACGGAAACTATCATTGCTTTCAATGCATGAATACCAGCAAGTCTATGGAGAAAATAGGCTTCTATCTGTTCCCTTGTAATGGAAGGTAGTAATTTCCTGTGCTCTGAATTGAGTTGTTGGAATCCTGTTGTAGGCCAGTTTACGTCCAAAGGATCTGGTAACAGAACAGGTGGCTGCTGGAAATTGGCATTTCTGTCATATGCTTCTAATCTGAAACGGGCAAATACATCATTCAAGATGATAGACTAAGAGTACATTACATACATATATGTAGCATTTTAAGAAATGATGGGAACTTTATGACAAGTTTAACCTTTAAGACAGTAAATGTTCAGGTTTGATCCCCTGAAGATTTATGAATGCTGACAGAATATACAATAAAGGCTTTATATACAGAATGAGACTCAAGCATAGTCATGAGCCTTTGAATACCCCCCCCCCCCCCCCCCCCCCCATCCCTTTCTTTGTAGCTGTTGATTAAAATTCCTATATTGATAAATAAAACAAAGATTCTGATAACCCAAATATAGCAGCCAAAGAAGTATGTAGACCACACTCTGAGAAGTCAAGCAATATCCCGTGCGAATATCTTTTTCGAGATGAAATGCGTACTAGTATGTAATCATACCAGATCTAGTTATCGTGACTATATGCTAACACAGCCTAACTTTACAGGGTTTTTTTAAATGAAACTTTTCGGTAAAACAGCAGAATAAAGAAGTTAAATGTACCGTCTAACTAAATCTATCTTCCTTCCTTGCGTCGTGGCGTTTCTACAGGCAAGCTCCTTCTTCAACTGCACCACCGTCAGTGCGAAATAGCGGTTCGCCATATTGTTTACATTTGATTCAAGCGTTCAGCTAACCACCGATAAAAATCAAGCGTCTGGGAGTGAACGTTTTCCATTGGTTAATGTTATATTACCTGTCTCTTAACATTTTATTTCTAATTATCACCCCTATCTAGTAGATCAACACTCAATATTGTTAAATACCAAAAGGAATCTCATAATTTGTTTTTCTTGATTCATATAAAAACAAAGTCATTCCTTAATTGATGTATCTTAAATTATACCTGTCTCATTAAAGTTTATTTCTAATTATCACCCCTAGGTATAGTAGACCGACAAACAATATTGTCAAATACCCCCTAAAAAATTCATAATTCAAACAAACCAAAACAGGTGCCGAGTTGACCAGACTTTGGTGCCGAATTCACTAGGTGCCGAGTCCGAATGCACTAGGTGCCGAGTTCATAACTTTTTTTTTTCAAGTGCCGAATTAACCAGGTGCCGAGTTGACTTGTACCCGATGTGAGTACCAGTGGGCGGTAAATCTAGTACTGCCGACTCCCGACTGTCCCGGATTGCGATGTTTTATAGATTATTTAACTTTAATATAGATGAATTCATTTTTGTAAAATTGGGTTTTAATATTTCTGTGATAATTGCACATATCAAAAGTATTAATTGAACATGTGATCACAATTTTTGATTGTACCATGCTTTGATCATATATACCTGTATATATCCGTTTTCGGTTTTGGCATTTAAAACATAGTACTCGATTTACCGCTTTTGAGTATGCTGCATCTCCAGTTTAAGGATTTATACCAATTAATATTGTTGGTTTTTTTTTAATTGTATGAATCAATTTGGACATAGAGATTGTTTCCAAGAAATATGAAGTTATTCTGTTCTCCGGTTTTAATATAATCTATAAAACATCGCAATCCGGGACAGTCGAGAGTCGGCAGTACTAGATTTACCGCCCACCGTCAGTATCTCCATTCCGGCCCAATCTCTCACCAGAGGGCGTATTACGCTGCGCTGCAGGTTGCACCACTCTATTAATTTTGCCTATATGTTCTTACCAAAATTACTCATCTTTGACCTGACCCTGCTGCCTTAAAGTAAACTTTTCAGAAGTTGTACTTTCACATCATGTAGTACAGTTCTTAATGAGCATTTTCATACCAAAAAATACACACCCATCCAGCAAGGCGTGAGAGTTTGTTTACATCGAAGTCAAGCACGTGCAAAATCAGCTGGTCAAAAGCCAAATCACCCACCTCTACAACAAAAATTCAAAAAAATATTTAAATCCTTCTTTCATGGTTTTTACTCACAAAATTTCAAACACAATACTTGAATTTACATCTCATAAAAAATTGGAGAGCCTACCTCATAAGGAAAGTCCCATAAAACATGCAAAGTTCCAGGAATTATTTTCTTTCGGCCATGATTCGACGTGAACCTCCACATAAATAGAGTGATGCAACCTGCAAGTGGAGCGTAGCGGGAACGATAACTCTGGGTAGAGATTGATTCCGGCCCTGTACGGAAATAGCCGAGTAGTTACGATGAATGCTGGACAACTCGCCCCCAAGACAACTCGCCCCCCCCCCCTTAGGACAACCCGCCCTCTCTAAGGATAAGTCGTCCCCCTTCTCTTGAGACAACTCGCCCCCAATATTATATATAAATATATTATCACATTTTATTTTTATTTGTGTGTGTGTGTGTGTTATTTACACTTTTAACCCTATAAAGATACGTCTTTTTATTTCATACTTTAACACGAATGGTAAATTCTAATAGAATTATACACAAGTTTGATTATTGCATTTCAGAAAAAGTTTTATTTTTCATAAATCAATTGGCAAGGAAAATTATGTTTGCTGATCTTCAGCTAATTGATTAAATGTCTCCAATACGGAGAAAATTTTGGGGTTGGGGGGGTGGGGGTGAGTGTTTGGTTTTTTTTATCGATATAGTGCACCTGTTATCTTAGGGGCGAGTTGTCCCGATGACGGGGCGAGTTGTCCCGATGACGGAGCGAGTTGTCTTCGGGGCGAGTTGTCCTGATTGCTTCCTAAACCGAAAGTACGATAGATTTGTTTTTCTTATGAAAAAGGTCTTTGGCACTACACTGAGTAAGTATTCAACTATTGATATGCATTTATGACTTTATAACCTCCAGTGATGTTCATTTAGTAAGACAAGTTGTCACGTAGACTGAGTGTGAATGTAATGTAGAATTTCAAGATCCATGCTTTGAATGTCAAGGACGCTAGTTACGTGTTAAAATGGCACATGGTTTTTTATTTCACTTTCTTGTCATATTTGTTAAAGTGAAGTGACTGCATTTTATTTCCCACGTTAAATGAAGGGGTGGATTAAATCATAAAGTTGTGTTGCAAGATGTTAAGGGGCTTCATGCACAAATGACATAATTGTTGCTAATATTTATATTTTCATTTGTGTTTCAAAAGGAAGTCAAGCATTGTGAAGATGTGTTACTCCTCCTAAAACTGTTGTCTTATTTTGATGCTTATTTTCAGGGTTGTCGTAGCCAGAGGATGTTATTTAGAGTGGTGTATGGACTGATTTTCCTTGCTGCCAGCATTCAGCTGTCCTTGCAGCCAAACAGAAAATGTAAATGCAAAGTAGGAATCTTAAAAGAAGTGCTAGTAATACCTAGGAATAAATGTGAATTTGTGGAGTTTACTAAAAACCTAACTTGTCAGTGTGACTGTTCTGATGGTGAAGAGCAAACATACCTCCATTATGTTCCCAGTAGCACTGCCAATAAAACTTACATTATGTGTGAGTATAAACAACTTGTATTTGGAGAATGTTTAGAGTATAATGAAGGGGGGGAAAAAATGCAATCCAACAATGAACTATGTACAGAACACGCATGTTCTCCCTGCAAATCAACCTATAAGTCAACAGAGAGTTATCTATATCCTCAATGTTTTAAATTTGGAGGCTTGCTAACAGAAAAGGAAAAGGCAGCAAAGGATGATTGTACAGGGAGCAAAGAAACACACTTGTATGCATTGTTACCTATTACTTTAATTTTGGGATTTTTCATTGGTCATTATTGGAAAGACTGGAAAACTAAGTGTGTAAGCTTTTTCAACAAGAGAAGTGAATACAGACTGTGTCCATCTGACGAATCAATCAAGTCGAGAAGTGTATACTTACCATTTAATGAATCAAACACACAGACCAGTGTTGAGGTGCCACTTAATGAATCAAACACACTAACCAGTGTTGACTTGCCTCCTGATGAATCAAACACAATGACCAGTGTTGACTTGCCACTTAATGAATCAAACACACAGACCAGTGTTGACCTGCCTCCTGATGAATCAAACACACTAACCAGTGTTGACTTGCCTCCTGATGAATCAAAGAAGTCAAGAATTGATGGCGTTCCGCCGGATGAAACAAACATGTCAAGTATTGCTGACTCTCAACTTACTACATCCGACATGACACTCGTTCAAAAATATGACTTGAATGACATGGATGAAGATACTTCTTTTATAATTACAATTGATAAATTATAACAATTGTTAGTCCCCTATAGGCAGAGCAGATGGGACTTATGGTTTGCACTCTATCAGTCCAGTAAATCAGTTTTCTGCACTTTTTAAAACCTCACTTGAGCTGAAAATTCTCATCACTGTATGCCATACATCTGTCTATCCATAATGTTTTAACATTTTCGACTTTTAAAGAACCAAGGGCTAATTTTAGCTTAACTTGCCACAAAGCATGTTTAGGTAAAGAGGATTCAATTTTATTGAAATGAAGTGCAACATGCTTTTTGAATTGGAAATAATTAAGAAATAATGCAAATTTTGTGGCATCTTTAAACAACCACTTGACCAATTTCAAACACACATGGCATAAATCATCCTTTGGTAAAAGAGATTCACATTTCATGATTTGTTCAAATGAAGGGCAATGCTCTCTCAAACAGGAGGTAATATTTGAAACTTTCATGAAAACTTCTTGACATAGACGTGTAGATTCAAGTTTATTCAAATCATGGCGTCAGGGAGTAGGATGGAGCCACGATAAGGTATCAAAGTTTTCCATGGTGATATATAGGATAAATCTTCAAATATCTTCTCAAGAATAACAGGGTCATGATTACTCATATTAATGTGCAAGCATTCCCAGGTAGTGCAGATTAGATTCAAATTATGGTCTCCTGGGGTAGACCACAATAGGGAATCAAAGTTTCACATAGATATGTATGGGAAAATTAGATCTTTAAAAATAGTACAACAGGATCATGAATACTCATATTAATATGCAAGCATCCTCGGGGAGTACAGATTGAAGTTTGATCAAATCATAACCACTGGGGTTAGGATGGGGCCACAATAGGGGATCAAATTTTTTAGCTCACCTGAGCTGAAAGCTCAAGTGAGCTCTTCTTATCACTGATTGGCTGTCCGTCTGTAAACTTTTCACATTTTCGACTTCTTCTCCAGAACCGCTAGCCCAATTTCAACCAAACTAGGCAAAAAGTATCCTTGGGGTGAAGGGCTTTCAAGTTTGTTCAAATGAAGGGTCATGCCCTCTTCAAAGGGAGATAATCACAAAAATGCTAAATTGGAGTGGGTTCATTTAAAAATCTTCTTCTCAAGAACCCTTGGGCCAGGAAAGAACAAATTTAACAAGGTTAGGATGGGTTCATAAATGGGGATCAACGTTTTACATACAAATATATAGGGAAAATCTTTAAAAATCCTCCTCTCAAGAACCACTGAGCCAGGAAAGTACAAATTTACATGAAAGCTTCCTGACATTTTGCAGATTCAAGGTTGTAAACATCATGGCCCCCAGGGGTAGGTTGAGGCCACAATGGGGATCAAAGTTTTAGATGCAGATACATATATATTGGAAACATTTTAAAATATGGGCTACGGTGAAGATGTGCATGTGTCTGTTTGAAAGTGATCAGACATTTTTCAAAAAATTTACAGGTGGTTGAACTTTTTTAAGCATATCTTGAATAGATGGTATTTATTTTTGTAATCATCTCCTCTTACATCATTTATTTGACATCCTTCAGACCTTGTACAGCTGTTATGAAAGCATTGAAGATGTGCATGTGTCTTTTTGGAAGTGATAAGACATTCTTTGAAAAATTTACAAGTACGTGATGTAGTTGAATTTTGTTATTTTTTAAGCATGATACATGTACCTACTCTGTGTAACCAACTCCTCTCACAGCTGTTACTTGACATTTTTCAGACCATGTACATTATAGATGTTATAAAAATATTGAAAATATAACATGTATGTGATAATAAGTTTAAAAGTGCTCCTGTGTATTTAGTTATTTTAATTTTGTTTTGTTTTGGGGGGTTTTCTGAAAAATTCTACATTTTTCTATATGTCTTGTACTGCTGTTTCTATGATGAATAATATTGTAAAGCAACCCAGTCATTTCTGAATTTTTAAATCGATTATATTTTATAACTTCAGAATGTATTGGAGTGTATGTAAATACATACATGTATAAATCAATGACATGTTTACGATGGTTGTCCCAAAATTCCATGAACTGGACTTATAACTTTTCCAGTATCAATTTAATTTTATAAAAACTGTAGTATATTGCCAATTATACCATTGTTGACCAATACCCAAAATTTCAACTTGTACTTTAAGAAAATTAATTCTTTTACAATAAGGTTGTGCTTTGTGGCACAATTTGCGACGTCAAATTTTATCACAGTGTTTTACATAGTTTATCCTTTGAACATGATATCCTTCTTTCTTTTTCTTCATTTTTAAAAGCTGAGGTACGCATGCATTGTGCTCATACCCTATGTATTCCTAAATTACCCATTGTAATGGGGGTGAACAAACGATTTGCTGATTCCCAAATTTCTTCAATCTATCATGCACTCCGATGTCTGTCTTCCAGAATAGTGTAATTCAGTAATTTAACCGTTTTTTGTATATATTTATATTGTATTAAAAAGTTACTGTATATGAACAATATTATAAATTTATCTATTATAAATTATTTTTATGCCCCCGAGATCGAAGATGTTTTTGTCCTGTCTGTCATTCTGTCTGAAACTTTAACCTTGCTAATAACTTTTGAATAGTAAGTGATAGAGCTTTGATATTTCACATAAGTATTCCTTGTGACAAGACCTTTCCGTGGGTACCAACATTTTTGACCCCTTGACCTTGGAGTTTGACCTACTTTTTGAAAACTTTAACCTTGCTGATAACTTTTGAACAATAAGTGATAGAGTTTTGATATTTCACATGAGTATTCCTTGTGACAAGACCTTTCCGTGGGCACCAACATTTTTAACCCCGTGACCTTGACCTTGGAGTTTGACCTACTTTTTGAAAACTTTAACCTTACTGATAACTTTTGAACAATAAGTGATAAAGCTTTGATATTTCACATGAGTATTCCTTTTGACAAGACCTTTCCTTGGGTACCAACATTTTTGACCCCGTGACTTTGACCTACTTTTTGAAAACTTTAACCTTGCTAATAACTTTTGAACAATAAGTGATAGAACTTTGATATTTCACATGAGTATTTCTTGTGGCAAGAACTTTTCGTGGGTACCAACATTTTTGACCCCGTGACCTTGACCTTGGAGTTTGACGTACTTTTTGAAAACTTTAACCTTACTGATAACTTTTGAACAATAAGTGATAGAGCTTTGATATTTCACATGAGTGTTCCTTGTGACAAGACCTTTCCTTGGGTACCAACATTTTTGACCCCGTGACTTTGACCTACTTTTTGAAAACTTTAACCTTGCAAATACCTTTTGAACCATAAATGATAGAGCTTTGATATTTCACATGAGTATTCCTTGTGACAAGACCTTTCCGTAGGTATTGAACCTTTTGACCTTGACATTTGACCTACTTTTAATTTTTTTTTTTACATTGATCATTACTTCTAAATGGTAAATATTAGAGCTTTCATATTGTACATAAGCATTTCTTTTGACAAGATCTTTCTACTGGTACCAAGATATTTGCCCTTGTGACCTTGGCCATCTTCGGAATTGGCCATTTTCGGGGGCATTTGTGTTTCACAAACACATCTTGTTTTGAATTCCATTTTAGTAATATATTAATTATATGTATTACAAATTCTAGAACCACAAGGTAACTAATTTTTATACATGTATAGTAACTATTATAAAAACTTATACATGTATGAACTGTAAATAAAACAAGATACTCTATTTTAATTTGCTAGTTTTATACTGTTTTTCAAATGTCTTAAAAGCTAACCTTACAAGCATGTTATGTTTATATGTTTATGTTGATGTAATTGTGATCATTCTGTCTTTGTCATGATCATGTACAGAGTGCTAATGCAAAACACAATTTATTTATTTTTACATTGATATAATGGAAATACATTGAGCTATTTTCTATGCCTGTCTTTAGATGGGATGTATTATGGTATTGGTACAGTGATGTCTGTATGTCCATCTGTTCTGGGTTTTCTGTTTCTAATTTCATTTCTCTGTCACATATCAAGCTGAAACTTGCTATGTAGCTTCATTGTGGATCACTCTAGATCTTGTTGCAATTTTGATCCATTTCAACCTCTCTTGCAGGAGTTTTGCCCCTTTATTTGAAAATTATTGTTATATGAAGGGTACATAATTTGTCCGGCTAACTCCTTCCACAGTTTTCAAGTGAGGACCATCTTGATTTACAGAGTGTTTGTATGGATATTGAAGATGTGCATGTGGCAAGGATTTTGATTTTCTTCAATATTTTGAGATTATTACAGGTTGTTGAACTTGGTCCGTTTTGAGAAAATATTGCAAAGAGAGTACATGATTTGTTGATGCAGTGACCTTCTCCCACAGTTTTCAAGTGAGAACTTTCTCATTTTACAGACAGTTTATATGGGTATTGAAGATGTGCAATGTGGCAAGGATTTTTATTTCCTTCATTTTTTGGATAATTACTGGTTATTGAACTTTAATAGTCAATTTTTAGCTCACCTGAGCTGAAAGCTTAAGTGAGCTTTTCTGATCACTTGTGCGCCATTTGTCTGCAAACTTTTTTACATTTTCGACTTCTCCAGAACCACTGGGCCAATTTCATTCAAACTTGGCCAAAAGCATCCTTGGGTGAAGGGCTTTCACATTGGTTCAAATGAAGGGTAATGCCCCCCTTCAAAGGGGAGATAATCACAAAAATGCAAAATAAGGTGGGGTGATTTAAAACACTGCTTCTCAAGAACCACTTCACCAGAAAAACTTAAATTTACATGAAAGCTTCCTGACATAATGCAAATTTAAGTTTGTTAAAATCATGGCCCCCGGGGGTAGGATGGTGCCACAATAGGGTATCAAAGTTCTACATATGAATATAAAGGAAAAATCTTTTAAAAACTTCTTCTCATGAACCACTAAGCCAGAAAAGCTGAGATTTACATGAAAGCTTCTTGACATAATGCAGATTCAAGTTTGTTAAAACCATGTCCCCTGGCCCCAGAGGTAGGATGGGGCCGCAATAGAGGATCAAAGTTTTAGATACAAATTGATAGGAAAAATATTCTCAAGAACCAATAAGCCATGAAAGCTTATGTTTCCTGACAGTGCGTGCAAATTCAAGTTTGTTAAAACCATGTCTCCTTGGGGGGGGGGGGGGGGGGGCACAATAGGGGATCAAAGTTTTACATACGAAATATATAGGAAAATCTTCTCAAAAACTACTGGGCCAGGAAAGTGGAAATTTACATGAAAGCTTCCTGACATAGTGCAGATTCAAGTTTGTTAAAATCATGGACCCCAGGAGTAAGTTGAGGTGGTGGCAATATGGGATCATAGATTTACATACAAATATATAGGGTACATCTTTAAAAACCTTCTCAAGAACCACTGAGCCAGAAATGCTGAGATTAATTTGAAAGCTTCCTCACATAGTGCAGATTCAAGTTTGTTAAACTCATGACCCCTGGGGCTAGGATGGGGTCACAATAGGGGATCAAAGTTTTACATTACTAATAGATAGAAAAAAAATAGTTAAGAATTTCTCCTTAAGAACCATTGGGCCAAAGAAGTTTACATTTGCACGAAAGCTACCTGACATGGTGCAGATTCAAGTTTGTCAATATCAAGGTCCCCAGGGGTATTAGATGGGGCAAAAGTAGGGAGTCAAAATTTTACATACAAATATATAGGGGAAATTATTAAAAATCACTGGGCCAGAAAAGTGTATGTTTACATGAAAGCTTCCAGACTTAGTACAGATACGAGTTTATAAAGGTCATGGTCCCCGGGAGTAGGTTGGGGCTACAATTGGGATCAAAGTTTTGAATGCGAATATATAGGGAAAATCTTTAGATATGAGCTAAGGTGACTCAGGTGAGCAATGTGGCCCATGGGCTTCTTGTTAGGAATTCATAGATAGTACATGATTTGTCTGTTTTTCCTTCCACAGTTTTCAAGTGAGGAACTTCTTATTTCACAGGGTATTTGAATGTACATATGGCAAGGATTTTGATTTCCTTCATTTTTTTTTAAAAAGAAAATTACAGGTTGTTGAACTTAGTCAGTTTTGAGGAAATATTGCATAGAGAGTACCTGATTTATCTTTTATTTTCTCCTTCTACAGATTTTAAGTGAGGACCGTCTTATTTTACAGAATACTTTATGAATATGGAAGATGTACATGTGGCAAGGATTTTGGATTTTCTTTATTTTATTTTTTTTTACAAAAAATTACAGGTTGTTGAACTTAGTCCATTTTTAGAAAAGATCCATATTATGCAAAGAAAGTATGTCACAGCTTGTTGATGGCTGATACTACCTGAAGAAAGTTCTACAAAACACCCTATGAATAAAGCATTTTCACTGGCGTATTATGTACTGTTTGCGGTACTCTTGTTCTTTCATTAAATACATTCTACAAATGAGTTGTTTCATTTCTTTAGAGATGGGATATTATCTAATGCCATGGAATATTATCTACAATGTTGGCAATATCCTTAACTTTCCAGAATGAAGGACTGAATGCAGGAAATTATAAGCTTCAATATCAAAACATGAAGATTTCTAAATGGGATATATTACGTATTTTGATGGTTTCCAAGAAGCTGAGGCCGAATTTGACGGGTGCTTCAATAGTTGTCTTGTTACCCGTTTGTTTTTGTACCCGTGTTACATATTTGAATACAACTATATGTCAAATATTGCATCAAACAATTTTCTATATGTATATTATATTTTTGTATGCGTGGCAATGTAGGAATATAGACATTATGACATCATATTGACCTGAGGCAGATTGGTGTAGATGTCTGTAGTCGTGGTAAAAGTTATTGCATGTCATGAACAAGCAGAGAGATCGATGCGAATCTTTTGATTTCTGTCCAAAAACCGGCGTGATTTACCATTGAGGCTTCAATCTTGTAAGATGCAACATCATTGTTTTCCCGAGTTTCAAAATGGGATAGAAAAAATACTTATTCCTTTCATGGCAAACAAATTCCGCATAGACCACATAGCTGCGTAACGTTCACATATCACAAAATTGTGTGAAGACTTATATAGACAACAAAGTAACAACCAAACTCATATGGACTACGTTAGATCATGGCAACAAAGAGTGTTTATAGTTACCAACACACAACACTCGTTGATCGTCTCTGAATATTTCATTAGAAACACACGGTAGCTTAAAGACTTCTCACCGTCTGTTCTCAGTTACAGAAAAACATGATCCTTGCATCTTCATAACTGCCACATGTACACAATGATTTCACGTTTGTTAGTGGAAGAAAAAGCGTTCTGATTGGTCAGAGTAATATAACCGCATTCTATAAACAGTTTTTAAAAATCTCCCATTAAGTCTTGCTCAGAAGCTCAGCGATTGGCCGAATCACTTCATGCATATTTATGAGAAACAAAGAAATTGTCACGCAGAGAGCCACAGGTGAAGGGGAAGAGGGGCGTACGTTCCAGTCGTGGCTTGCGACGATGGTTGTCGATGTACATGGGGGATACAGAGCTCACAATTCTTTGTTATGTAAACAAGGCTCGTGCCATGTTTTTGTTTACATATACCAGTAAAAGTTCTTTAATTTACAAGTTAGATTTTCAAAACGCCTATGGCAGAATACTTTATTTCACTAACCTTTCAAAATGACACCAAGGTAAGAAAAATCCCACATCCATTTATTAGACACAGATTATGGTAGTTGTGGATGGCCTGCCTAAACTGATCCTAGTCTTACTCTTGTGGAGATAGGAGGCTGTGGTGAAGATCATCTCACTTTGTACAGTTCTCTTTGGTGTTCAGGCACTATACTGAACAAGGAAGAAGAAACAACACAAGACGCAAACATTCTGCAGAGAACGCAAACCTCCGCTGAGGTTCCTCAAATCTCCACCGTGTGCAAGTGACGTCACGTGTTGTTAATTATGAAGCTCACAGATAATTCTGTAGAGATCGCAAACCTCCGCTGAGGTTCCTCAAATCTCCACCGTGTGTAAGTGACGTCACGTGTTGTTAATTATGAAGCTCACAGATAATTCTGCAGAGATCGCAAACCTCCGCTGAGGTTCCTCAAATCTCCACCGTGTGCAAGTGACGTCACGTGTTGTTAATTATGAAGCTCACAGATAATTCTGTAGAGATCGCAAACCTCCGCTGAGGTTCCTCAAATCTCCACCGTGTGCAAGTGACGTCACGTGTTGTTAATTATGAAGCTCACAGATAATTCTGCAGAGATCGCAAACCTTCGCTGAGGTTCCTCAAATCTCCACCAGAGATCGCAAACCTCCGCTGAAGTTCCTCCAATCTCCACCGTGTGTAAGTGACGTCACGTGTTGTTAATTATGAAGCTCACAAATAATTGCACACTTTGGTTACTACTTCCTCAGAGAGCGGAAACTACATACTGTACATGGAATTTTATTAATGAATTTAAACATGACTTTAAAGGGGCGTAGACGCGATTTTGAGTTTCAACTTAATTTTTTGGTAACAACAATAAAGATCTTTAATAAATAAAAGGTATTAAGATACACTTCGTTTTTGCATAAAATCCGGTTCTCAAATTTGTGTTTGTTACACTAAGACAAGTGCACATGCACTTTAAGAAACAGGGCATATGTATAAGCACACTATGTGCCTATCTAGGTACAAACATTTAAAACAAATAAGAAATTAATTTAGGTTGATTAAAAATTTGTAAAAGCTTTTTTCTCCGAAGTCGTCAACTTTGGCGACATGTTGATAGTTGAGTCACACGTACCTGTTAAAAAAATATCCCTCTCCAATTTGTTTTTAATCTAACGTCCTCGGGAGTCGGAGAGGGATACATTATTGCATGGTTCAAAATGAATAGTTTAGATACCTCAATTACATCTTGTCGACAGTGTTTTGGGTTTGTTAAAATGTTTTACACGTATCCAGTACTTTCATTTTATATTAATCAAATAAAACAAAAGTATGTCCATGTCCCTTTAAGATTGGTTGTACCAAATGACATTTAAAACTTTGGATATGAATACAATCTAAAGCAATTCATTGCACAAATAATCTACATGCAATCAAAATGGGCATGTAGTTGTTTATGACATTTAATAAATAAATAGATTTAAAAACAAACAAACAACGGGATCACACAGACTCGATAGGTGGTGGATCCATGATTTAAAAATGATCTGGATAGAATTAGTAAGGTTAGGGTTGTCTCGGGCCAAATAGGTTACGAGATTATCGGTATTAAAACGGAGTCTATGTATAGGTCCATAAGCTCCTTAAAACACTTTTAGAATAACGCATATTAGAAGCTTTGATTTCTCATCCAAAAAAATTAAATGTGGAACGAAACGGTCAAACTTGTGACTTACCATTATTGACATATCTTTTAATCATGTTACCGAGATACAGACACCATAAGCAAACCCGGGGCTTAGTCTGCCCCCCCCCCCCCCCGGCCCACCACCACCACCCCCGCGAGAATTACAGTTCTGCAGCCATCCCTGTTAAGGAATATGAGTGTTAACTATTAATTAAGAGGACCGGAGAAGTGAAATATTTAATTTATTACATGGAGAGTGAGTCTAACCTATAGGACGAAAAGAAATCTGTGTAGGACTCGCAAGTAATATTTACAGTGTATTGGTAATTCTATAATTCCTGGTGACAAAGATGTTTATATATCTAGTTGTACACAGCATGCTATCATGATGACAGTTGCACTGGTGTCATTGTGTGGACCATAACGAGGATCACACAAGCTGTCACATAGTATTCAGTCACTTAATATTGCACTGCATACTGCATGCATATTCTATACGTCCATATGTACAACTGTAAAAAAAAAAAAAAAAAAAAAAAAAAACCAACAAAAAAACTCAACCATACACACAACACCCCCCACCCCCACCCCAGTTTTCCACCATATAAAATGTGAATCGAAATCGAAACGAAACAGATTGTATAACCGAACACTTTTAATTATAGTAATTAAAAATGGTAATCTCAGGCCCCTGTATAAGCTACCACAGAAAGTGTATGATGTGGCTGACTGATACAAAGTTTTAAACGTTGACAAGTAGGCACAAAGTACATACCCGGAGTTAATTAAAGTTTATTACCATTTGCAATTAGTTTCGGATCCAGAAATTTCAGAACGGAGGGTTACAGTCTCACAGGTCGGCGCGGAGGTCTGGGGAAACACAATAAACGAGGAGGAGGGTTAGCCGGCGTTGGATCCGCCTTTGGGCAAATATACCCGTTTCAGGTTTTTTTGTTGTTTTTTGTTGGTTTTTTTTTTGTTTTTTGATTTTTTTTGGCTTTAATGACAAATCCATATTGTGAATTTGTATGAATTATATCAAGCGGTGGATTCTGAATATGTCTTCCCGTTTTCTTTGTAATTGCTGTTTCCCTTGTTCATAAGCCTTTTGATTTTACAGAATGCTGACCTCCTCTTATTATCATGGCATAAAATATTTTACGTTTTCCGTTCCGTTATATATCTTACCGAATTGTATTCGGATAATATGGTACTATATAATTTTTCCATAATTGAAAGTACTCTCACCTCAGCAGTTAGAAATAAAATGTTAAAGACGACTTTCTGCTTTCATTTTTTTTTCCAGATACCAGTTTCATCAAACCATGTTTGATGCTAACCGATGGACCGTATCTGTCAACCCGAAATACCACATCAACAGTGAAGCGAATTTCATATATATGTGATCTCTTTCACAGGGACCTGAGATACCACTTTTTATTATCATGATAACACAGTTCGGTTCTACAATCTGTTTCGGTTCGGTAGGTTTCGTTTAGTTTTGGCGGATTTCGTATCGCATTTTACAGGTACATGTACCTTACATTATACACGTCTATATCTACATGTATCTATCTATCTCTGTGTGTTTAGTAACATTTTTGGATTCTTGTAAAATATTAAAAAAAAAATCAATCATCCTAGCCTAGTGAATGTATGCATTGCACGCCATCTTACGAGAGAGTTGTTATCTTAAACGTAAAACACCAAAAGTAGACTCAAGTCTCTATATTTAATAATCAGTGCTCTCTTTAATACTTTTTAATAATGTCAAACATAGATGTTTGGTGACATTAAGTATGATAGAGAGCAGATATTTAGACTTCTGAAATACAATAACATTTTGACAAAATGATAAAGTAATAAAAACAACATAGAGACTTGAGCAGGTCTACACCAAAAGGTACGCGTGTCCTAAAGAAATCAAAGTCGGGACGTGTGCTACTAAACGCACTGTGGATTGTTGTACTGAATAATGTATTAATCCCAATGGCCCCAGTCCAATTAGATCAGGAAACCATGTTTTCTAATCACTATTTAAACATATTGCACAATGTAACATTTCAATCGCATTCCATTATGACCGGAGACTGTGGAAGGGGTTTGTTAAAAGTGCTTTTGGAGAAATGTCTTGATTTTCATTAAGAGTTATAAATGATACTTTTGTAGATTTACAAATTCGTTCTAGCTCGAAAAACGTACAGTAAACTACTGATGACTGTGGCACTGTACTATCGGTACACTCCAGTGGTGCTCCATTATATACCTGCAGTTATTCCGTAAAGTTTGGATGGTCCACACTACATGTACACAACAAAGACGCGCACCTGTTCATCTGAGAAAATATGGGAAATAGTCAATCGGCACCAGCGACTCCTCGAGCCATTCATATCAAAGTCCATTCTGTTACCGGATTCTCTAAAGAGCAAAACCCAGAGGCGAACAGCAGCGACGGAAATATCAATGACAATGTGAAGGAGTCGGACAGGTCTAAATCACGTGTTATGAAAGTCATACCAGAAGAACATGACAATAAAGAGGAGGATCCAGCTATTGATAGGTCAGACGAATTCAACTCTGGTTCGAAGGAAGGATTTGTACAAAAGGATTTCGAATCGAGATGTGAAAGTGTTGCCGCGCGAGAGATGCGTTTACTTTCTGTGACGCCCAGCCACGCAATGACGCCTAGCCATGCTATGACGCCTAGTCACGCCGTGACACCAGGGGGTGATCGCGTGAGCCAAAAATACCGTAAAAACAGTGATCATGACGTCAAAATGCGGTCAACGTCTCCTGGAGATGATGTTCAAGTGCATCATGACTCCATAACGCCCGAAATACGTATGAATGACAACGAAATAAATTTACAAACGTCTGTGACGGATGTAGTTTATCTGGATCAAAATGGGAACCAGGATACTGAAATTACGTCACTTCCGCAGGTTACGATTCTCTTTGAGAAACATTGGTCTGGATCATCTCCCGATGACGTAATCCCATGTTGGATCCACGGCATTACCACTTTAGCTGACGGATACGTTTTGATTTTAGATCTGAACAATAATGCGCTAAAGTTGTTTGATGAAAACCAGGAATTTGTTCGCTCTGTTTCTGTTTCTGAAGAGTGCATAGGGATCAGTTCCGTGTACAGCAACGAGGTCGCAATCACATGTGGAAACGAGGTTCATTTTTATTTCGTAGATAAAACCGGATTTGTATTGCAACAACGATGTTTCAAGCTCAATGGTCAGGGTTTTGGGATTTGTTTCGCCCATAAAAACTTTGCAGTGACGTGTGACATCCACAAAACAAGTGGAAACGTCAGAATTCTGAACGAACGAGGGAAACAACGCTACGTCATCAAAAGCTGCAAAGTGTTCGGGGCTCTCATAAAAATGTCCAAGTTTGTGCAAATTGACCCAGCTTTAGATGTCGTATACGTTTCTGACGCTGAAAACGGTCGAATTGTCAGTTTCACATTTGACGGACAAGCACTGTGGTACCATAATATTGGGGAAGAACCCAAAGCATTGATTTCTCTGAACGATTATCTCATTGTAGCCGATTTTCGTAAGCACCAAGTACTACAAGTAAGTCCTGATGGACAAGAGTCTCGTGCGGTTTTGACTGATGAGGACGAGATTTGGAGTCCTGATTATATCACACACAATTCTAAAACGAAGCAGTTGTTCATAAATTCTCCAGAAAACGTCTTAGTTTTCAAGATTATCTAAACGGAAATTACATGTATATTAGTTTAATAATAAATTTATGATGTAATGATGTTTTATCTTTTATTGCCAGTAATTCGTTCCACAAAAAAAAAAAAAAAAAAAAAAAAAAAAACCCAACCCCACAATCCTGAGATTTACTGCATGGTTCATATAATTTTTATATTTGCATTGAGACAGGGCTGAAGTACCGTTTATCGCTGATTCAAACAAAATGGAAATGTTGGCTATTTTTCAGATGAAGGAAAATAGACTATTTAAGATAAAGGCACCATCATTTACATTCATATAGATTTATAACTAATAATTAATTTGCGTAAAATGAAAATCAGCTCATTGTAAAATCTACACGTAGGCCTACATTGCCTTCAGTTTAAACTACTGAAAGAGTCCATTAAATATTTCTAAAAGATGCCGTAATAATCACCTAGTTGTTAAATTCCCAGTATTGGCGTAAAACTCCCATGGCAGTCGTGCAGTTTTCTACAGTCAACATACACGGAGTACAATCCTTCGATTGAATGCATGACACACGAGACGCGGTTTAACAGGTCAAGCGCCCCCTTTTAAAATTGATATGCAATATTCGATATTGAATATTATTATCAAAAACATATTTGATATAGATACACGTATATGCGTATTTAAACACTTTAAGATATATAAGTCTTGTCTACTCAAAAAATTATGGCCCCATCCCTTACACCCGACAGAGCTTCGCTCTGAATCCACTGGGGGTTTCAGAGCAGGCTCCAGACTTGTAACCCCCCCCCCCCCCTATTATTAAAGTCTGAACCCGCCAGAGACCACACACAACTACAAATTGCAGAATCAAACAGCCTACATACATATGTAACTCTTTTAATATATCAAACTGCCTACAGATTTCTGTAATATATCAAAATGCCTACAGAATTCTTTAATATATCAAACTGCTTAGAGAGCTCTTTAAAGCATTAAAAACAGCTTGTAAAACTCTTTTAATCAATGTATCGTCCACAGTACCCCTTGCTTGTCTTAAGAGGCGACTAAATGGTGCGGTCCTTCGGATGAGACCGGAAAAACCGAGGTCCCGTGTCACAGCAGGTGTAGCACGATAAAGATCCCTCCCTGCTCAAAGGCCATAAGCGCCCAGCAAAGGCCGAAATTTTGCAGCCCTTCATCGGCAGTGGTGACGTCTCCATATGAGTGAAATAATCTCGAGAGGGACGTTAAATAATATATGTAATATATCAAACTGTCTACAGAATTCTTTAATATATCAAACTGCCCACGGAACTCTTTACTGTATCAAACTGCCCACAGAGCTCTTAAATGAATTAATCTGTTATACAGATCTCTAGAATGACAAGGAAAAGTTGCTGTCTAAAATTGAAAGTTTCCAATCCAAATGACCTGGCAAGATTAATATTTGAATAATATTTGAAAATGGTGGCCCAAGGCATTCTCATGTTTACAAGTCTGAGCTCGATTTGATAAAGGTCTTGAGAATGATTTTTAAAGGATATCTGTCTTAATACTGGTTTACCAGCAATGCATTACAGTCTGTAGCCAAAAATGTGTATAAAGTATATGTACAAGAGATAGGTATCTTCCAAATACCAGCCTCCGTTAGAATTTAAAAGTCCCTAATACTTTCCTCCAGATAGTGATCAGTTATTTCTACCACATGTACTACTTTCCTTAAAATAGTCAACATTTATTTATATTACATCTAATACTTTCCTCTAAATAGTCAACATTTATTTATATTACATGTAATACTTTCCTCTAAATAGTCAACATTTATTTATATTACATGTAATACTTTCCTCTAAATAGTCAACATTTATTTATATCACATGTAATACTTTCCTCTAAATAGTCAACATTTATTTATATTGCATGTAAAACTTTCCTCTAAATAGTCAACATTTATTTATATCACATGTAATACTTTCCTCTAAATAGTCAACATTTATTTATATCACATGTAATACTTTCCTCTAAATAGTCAACAATTATTTCTATTACATGTAAAACTTATAAGGTACCAATTTTGATGCACCAGATGCGCATGTCGACAAATAATGTCTCTTCAGTGATGCTCAACCAAAATGTTTGAAATCCGAAATGTAATTCTTTCCTCCAGATAGTGAACAGTTAACTTTCCTCCAGATAGTGAACAGTTAACTTTCCTCCAGATAGTGAACAATTAACTTTTCTCCAGATAGTGAATAGTTAACTTTCCTCCAGATAGTGAATAGTTAACTTTCCTCCAGATAGTGAACAGTTAACTTTCCTCCAGATAGTGAAAAGTTAACTTTCCTCCAGATAGTGAATAGTTAATTTTCCTCCAGATAGTGAACAGTTAACTTTCCTCCAGATAGTGAATAGTTAACTTTCCTCCAGATAGTGAAAAGTTAACTTTCCTCCAGATAGTGAAAAGTTAACTTTCCTCCAGATAGTGAACAGTTAACTTTCCTCCAGATAGTGAACAGTTAACTTTCCTCCAGATAGTAAACAGTTAACTTTCCTCCAGATAGTGAACAGTTAACTTTCCTCCAGATAGTGAAAAGTTAACTTTCCTCCAGATAGTGAACAGTTAACTTTCCTCCAGATAGTGAACAGTTAACTTTCCTCCAGATAGTGAACAGTTAACTTTCCTCCAGATAGTGAACAGTTGACTTTTCTCCAGATAGTGAACAGTTAACTTTTCTCCAGATAGTAAACAGTTGACTTTCCTCCAGATAGTGAACAGTTAACTTTTCTCCAGATAGTAAACAGTTAACTTTCCTCCAGATAGTGAACAGTTAACTTTTCTCCAGATAGTAAACAGTTAACTTTCCTCCAGATAGTGAACAGTTAACTTTTCTCCAGATAGTAAACAGTTAACTTTCCTCCAGATAGTAAACAGTTAACTTTCCTCCAGATAGTGAACAGTTAACTTTTCTCCAGATAGTAAACAGTTGACTTTCCTCCAGATAGTGAACAGTTAACTTTTCTCCAGATAGTAAACAGTTAACTTTCCTCCAGATAGTGAACAGTTAACTTTTCTCCAGATAGTAAACAGTTAACTTTCCTCCAGATAGTGAACAGTTAACTTTTCTCCAGATAGTGAACAGTTAACTTTTCTCCAGATAGTAAACAGTTGACTTTCCTCCAGATAGTAAACAGTTAACTTTCCTCCAGATAGTGAATAGTTAACTTTCCTCCAGATAGTAAACAGTTAACTTTCCTCCAGATAGTGAACAGTTAACTTTTCTCCAGATAGTGAACAGTTAACCTTTCTCCAGATAGTAAACAGTTGACTTTCCTCCAGATAGTGAACAGTTAACTTTTCTCCAGATAGTAAACAGTTGACTTTCCTCCAGATAGTGAACAGTTAACTTTTCTCCAGATAGTAAACAGTTAACTTTCCTCCAGATAGTGAAAAGTTAACTTTCCTCCAGATAGTGAACAGTTAACTTTCCTCCAGATAGTGAACAGTTAACTTTCCTCCAGATAGTGAATAGTTAACTTTCCTCCAGATAGTAAACAGTTAACTTTCCTCCAGATAGTGAACAGTTGACTTTTCTCCAGATAGTGAATAGTTAACTTTCCTCCAGATAGTAAACAGTTAACTTTCCTCCAGATAGTGAAGTTAACTTTTCTCCAGATAGTAAACAGTTGACTTTCCTCCAGATAGTGAACAGTTAACTTTTCTCCAGATAGTAAACAGTTAACTTTCCTCCAGATAGTGAACAGTTAACTTTTCTCCAGATAGTAAACAGTTAACTTTCCTCCAGATAGTGAACAGTTAACTTTTCTCCAGATAGTGAATAGTTAACTTTCCTCCAGATAGTAAACAGTTAACTTTCCTCCAGATAGTAAACAGTTAACTTTCCTCCAGATAGTGAACTGTTAACTTTTCTCCAGATAGTAAACAGTTAACTTTCCTCCAGATAGTGAACAGTTAACTTTTCTCCAGATAGTAAACAGTTAACTTTCCTCCAGATAGTGAACAGTTAACTTTTCTCCAGATAGTGAATAGTTAACTTTCCTCCAGATAGTAAACAGTTAACTTTCCTCCAGATAGTGAACAGTTAACTTTTCTCCAGATAGTAAACAGTTGACTTTCCTCCAGATAGTGAACAGTTAACTTTTCTCCAGATAGTAAACAGTTAACTTTCCTCCAGATAGTGAACAGTTAACTTTTCTCCAGATAGTGAATAGTTAACTTTTCTCCAGATAGTAAACAGTTATTTCTATTACAGTAAAGTGTTATACCTCTCTGCTGCTGTTTTGAAACAAAATTCAGTGAAATAAAAATGTACTTTCAAATTATCACATGAAACAAACTGGAACTACAGGATGATGCTTACATATTAAATTTGACAAACTGTACCCTTTTGGCTCTTGAGAAGATTATATTAGAATTTTCCTGTAAAGTCATGTTGAGTCATGACGTCAGCAAACTCGATGCACAGCTGATAATTTGCAATAGATGGAGTGCAATACAATTATAATCCCTCCATATAACAAATTTAAAATAAAGGGGCAAAACTCCTATAAGAGAGGTAAAAATGGATCAAAATTGCAACGTGATCTAGAGTGCCCTATAAAAAGCTGCATAACAAGTTTCAGCATGAAATGTGACAGAGAAATGAAAACAGAAACAGATAGAAGACCCTGAATGATGGACGGATGCACAAACCATTGCTGTACCATAATATGTCCCGTTTAAAGACAGGCATATAAAAAAGGACAGCTGCAGATATCTACTGTTGTGTTAGTATCATGGAGAAGTGGTATTCAAAAACAGTTTGTCATAATACATGATATCTTTACCGTATCCGTACCATCGTGGCATCATGCCAAGAATTTCAACAAATTTAACTTCCAGCTAATCAATTTACAATAGATGGAAATGCTTTCATATTAATTTGACACACTCACTGTAGTAATATTGATGGCATACAGCTTTCATGTAAGCATGGTTTTACTTCAAGTTCCTGGAAACTTAACATTTATCTTCTTTATGTGTGTATGTATAATTTTTACACCAACTTTGGTCTCCATAGTGTGTACAAACTGGAAGCAATATTAACACAAGGATGCTAGCACATTTATATTATGTATTTTGTAAAAACATATTTCATTTACAAAATCTCGATTGATGAACCAAAAATTTACAGTATTGATTATTCCACCAAGCTAAACATATTCCATATCTTCTTCAGACCCTGATTCCTCATCTGATGAGGACTGCTCCGAGTCAATCTCTAAACATATTCCATATCTTCTTCAGACCCTGATTCCTCATCTGATGAGGACTGCTCCGAGTCAATCTCTAAACATATTCCATATCTTCTTCAGACTCCGATTCCTCATCTGATGAGGACTGCTCTGAGTCAATCTCTAAACATATTCCCTATCTTCTTCAGACCCTGATTCCTCATCTGATGAGGACTGCTCCGAGTCAATCTCTAAACATATTCCATATCTTCTTCAGACTCCGATTCCTCATCTGATGAGGACTGCTCCGAGTCAATCTCTAAATGAGGACTGCTCTGAGTCAATCTCTAAACATATTCCATATCTTCTTCAGACCCTGATTCCTCATCTGATGAGGACTGCTCCGAGTCAATCTCTAAATGGTCCCCCGTGTGGATGGTTATGTGTTTATTAAGAGCTTGCTTGCCACTATAACCTTTTCCACAGACGTCACATGAGTACACAGACTCCCCAGTGTGTGTTAACATGTGTCGTGTCACATGCTCCTTCCTAAGGAACTTTCGTCCACAGATAGCACACTCAAACTGTCTTCGCTTGTCATCAACAGTCGGATTATAATGGCACCTTTTCCTTTTACCTTTACCTTTATAACGTTTAATAGTTTTTACCCTCTCTTTCAAATTTTCATGTACATCTGAATGACGCTTAAGAGAATATGCTGTGGAAAAGCTTCTGTTACACTTGTAACATTTGTGGTGAACTGGGTCTGTGAGTCCTTGATGAGTTTTCTGATGTCGGAGTAAATTGCTAATTTGGGTGAAGTCACGCCCACATTCATCACATGAATATGGCCGCTCACCTGAGTGGGTTCGCTTGTGCCCAGCCAGATGGTGAGCATGTTTGAAGCCTTTCCCACAAATGTCACACACAAAAGGTCGATCTGAAGAATGAATTTTCATGTGGTTTTTCAAATGATGCTGTAACTTTGCTGTGTAGCTGCACTGTCCGCAAGCATACGGAAACGTGTAACTGAATCCTTCCCCGTTATTTATTTGAGATGAAATCATCATTTCCTCGATATTTGACTGCACTGCACTTTGGATCTCTTCTTCCAATTCTTTGCTTATTGTGCTCAAGTTACAATCACACTTTTCTTTTTCAGTAGCTTCATTTTTGACATTTGTAGGACAACTTGTCTCTGCAGAGTGTGGCATGGCCATGTCCCTTAAGAACATCCCCTCCTCCGACGTTTCAACAAAGCTTTCTTGATTTTCTTCTTTTACTGCGGTATCACAGTCTATTACTGCGGTATCACAGTCTTTTACTGCGGTATCACAGTCTACACTGTCATCAGTTGCATCACTCTTTGAGAAAACACAATCCATCTTCAATTTCTTCAAAATCACTACTGGTTGTTTTTGCAATAACATGCTATTTGTAGGAGTCCCTTTTTGACAGTTCTGTTCATGTTCTTGTAGTATCATGCTATTTGTAGGAATCCCTTTTTGACTGTTCTGCTTGTGTTTTTGTAGTAACATGCTATTTGTAGGAATCCCTTTTAAACTGTCCTGTTCATGTTTTTGTAGTAACATGGTCTTTGTATGAGCCCCTTTTAGACTGCCCTGTTCATGGTTTTTCAGTAACATGGTCTTTGTATGAGCCCCTTTTAGACTGCCCTGTTCATGTTTTCGCAGTAACATGGTCTTTGTATGAGCCCCTTTTAGACTGCCCTGTTCCTGTTTTTGCAGTAACAGGCTCTTTGTATTTGTAGGAGTCCCTTTTTGACTGTTCTGCTCATGTATTATATCACCGACTTTGACTGGACTATGTTTTATTGATGTTAAGCTTGAGATATTATCTTTACGAACAACTTTCCACTTCAACACTTTTGGTAGTTCATGAGAGTCATCGCATTCATTTTTGTTAGTCCTAAGACCTTCTACACTGTTCTTACCACCTGATTTTGAATTGCGAATAAAGGTTTTTATCACAACTTTTCTGCCACCAGTTATGTGGAGTGTCTTATAATCTGAAGAACTTTCATTGCAAACACCGTCCTTAATATCATCTTTCCCACCAATTTTCTTCACTACAACATGACCAGGGTCACTCATTTTCTGTTGAGATTTACAAACAGTTCCCGCCAAAACTTCTGATACAGTATGGTCAATACGATCATTAGGGGCCTCCATCTTCTTGCTTGCCCTCATTTTACTTTGGTTTCTTTCTTGAGAGGATTCTGAAAATTGTGATAAAGTTAAAGTCACTTTGTCCGGAATTCCACGGGAGGCTGCATCATTCTGATTTGTAGAACAGGCAACATTGAATTTTTTTAGGTTTAAATCATGTTTAATGATTGTGGGATTTATATATCTATCCACGGTTGGTTTCCTTTGGTTCAATGTCAAAACTGTGATTCTGTGCATGGTCGGTTCTTGAGACATCACTCTGCAATTAATGGTAAACAATGATAGTTGGTAAAATGGATAGTAAAAACCGGGCCGGGTCACCTTCGTAATCTGAATTTCTCAGTTTTGTTCGTTACTTTATTTTTGTTTGATGTGAAACTTCTTAATCCTGATCTGGATGATACATTGGATCTTTGCTACAAAAATTACGGCATAATTTTGCTTCATTGTGAAAATATCAACGATAGTTTATTTCAGGTTGGTAAAATGGGTAGCAAGAAAAAATACAGGTACACATTTTTCTGTGATTACGATTGATATATATGTGACACAACAATGAAACTACACATGATTTGTATAAGGCCATATTTAAAAAATATGTTAGTTACCCCCTCTCCCGACCCTAAATTTCAGAGGAGGCTCGGTAGGTAGGTAAAAAGGTTTTTCTTAGCCAGCAAATATGGCAGCTAACTAATTAAAATATATTTAGTTGTGAGTGTTGGAGTTTCCCTGACGGCCCCCAGTGAGCCCACTCTTTTTCGAACATCAGGGAAATGATCTTTTGCGTGCCAAGGGGGTTGTGATCCTTGACACGAGACACCCTTTAACGTCCCATCTGACAGACATAAAATTCAAAAATACATTTTAAAAAAACATCAAACAAAGTTCTGCTTTGATTGCCACGTTTAGCAATTAGGGGCGGTGTTGATAATTCGGACAGTACTCCGTGCATTTCAGAAATGCTCATTATCTTACACTGAACATACTAGACACATTTGTAAATGTATAACGGTTGATTCGACGAACACTCAGATTTCATTGGATTTTTTCTGCTACTTATGCCACATATAACACTGAAATAAAGTCAGGTAGAATGTCGTATATTCAGGTTGCTGCCTTTTATTTTGTGGCAATTTCATGGCATATTATGCTTTTGTACATTATGTTAATTCATAAATTTTATATGTGGTAGTCATTTTAATTTTGTTTATATCTTTTTAAATCATGGACCTATTGGTAGATCTAAATTTTACCAGAAAACGTTTCAACGGGACAGGGACTTGATTTTGCCTATCATATAAAATGGATGCTGACATCTTTTACAACGTCATGTATTTAAATCAACCAATCAGACCAGAGTTACACATACCCATATACACATGTAGGTGTTTTCCAGTTTGTAAAATATCAAGTTCGGAAATAAGTTTAAATTGAGAATATGTGGATATAATACTTCTGATTGACTGTCAAAAATTTCAAACCCATCCAAAATATCAACACTTTCCCCTACTGAAGAACACCGTGCACACCCGGACGCCCGAAGTCTCCTTGCTGTTCAGGTTTACAACATTTCCCCATCTCGATCTAGCAGACCATCTCTATTCATATCAAAATATTTTTCATTTCAGATCAAAAACATGGAGGATACAGAAAATTCTGGACATTATAAAATATCGATCTGTACCTGACATGACCCTGAAATTTTCCGGAAATAAAAAAAAAAATTCGCCAGAATGACAGAATAAAAACTTTTGCATTGGTGTGACTTTCTCAGACTCGGTTGGGCAAGGGGAAACAAACTATATTATTTTGGCCTAAATATCATGATAATTTATCACCAAAATGCTGCAGTACTTGTTATGTGAGCCTTATACATTTGATATTTATGATTCATTAAAACCCGGGTCATAAGGAAACTGGATAAAGTTAGCCATGGCCGAATATTGAAATTCGGAATAAAATGAGGGTGTAAACTGTCACTTTCATCTTCGACACATCCTGAACGAAAATCAGCTTACCATCCAATTACTAATTATGAATGGATTATCACTTTGATCTCACAATTACAGTTAATCAATCAAAACATTAGCAACTAAATCAGAATAAATACCGCCGGCCCTGGTCAACCACACCCGACTTCCTCTTGGCCTGTGTTTGGAAAAATTGCTGATAAGTAAAATAAAACGCATTGAAATGGTCAACTAATGCATTGAGTATGGAATTCAACTCTCTATGAATTGAAAAAATGCAAGGTTTTCAGCAGCAGGTGCATATTTAATCCGAGATTCCTCTGACTCTTAACCCTGCTTTTATTTTGTGACTTCTGCGGGGGAGAGTCAGAGCGGACTCCATATTGAAAAGTGGGAATTCAGCGACACTAGCTGGTGTCGCTGCTTTACCTACCTCTTACAACTTTATTTCGCGGACCCATCTTCCAAGACGCGAGGATTCAGTTATCGGAAGATTATTCTACAAATACATCATGATTAATACGATGCTATCGCCGTTTAAACGATGGAATTTTGTGTTTACATGTGCCGACGTCATGCGCAAAGAAATCAAATGGCGAGGCGGCGACCTAATTCAAGTGATGCTCCATTTGTCGGTGTTAGGGCCGTTTAAACGGCGATAGCATCGTATTAATCATGATCTATTTATAGATTTATCTTCCGTTAACTGAATTCTCACGTCTTGGAAGATAGATCCGCGAAATAAAGTTGTAAGAGGTAGGTAAAGCAGCGACACCAGCTGGTGTCGCTGAATTCCCACTTTTCAATATGGAGTCCGCTCTGACTCTCCCCCGCACATGTCAAATATAAAAGCGGGGGTAAGAGTCAGAGGAATCTCGGATTAGTGCATATTTTACAGAAAACATGCAACAAAGTGTGTTTTGGCGTCGTTACCCATTTTACCAACCAGATTTTATACAATCATTGCTTTCTTTATCTGTATGTAATATTAGAGGGCGAAGCCCTCTCACGGCCCGAAGGGCCGTGAGAGCGGAGCTCTCCCTATAGGTAACACGTATATACATGTTTAAAAGGAAAATATAGGAAAACAATGAAAAATTAAACCATACCTATGGAACTTGAAAATTTTGGTACTAATGGCGTCGAATCGAATACTATCGCGTGGACATGTATTTCTCCATTTTGAATCTCGTCTACCCTAGTTCACGTCGTTCTGAGATGTTACAAAAATTCGTAAAAGCATGTAAATCTTATTTTTTTTAATCATATATAATCACTCCACCATTAACGCCATGTTTGTTGTTGTGGTTCAGACGCTATGTTTGTAAATCTGCTAAAATACGACGCTGAATATGACGTCACAATGTACTGTTTCCATCATTTGCGTTATATTTCCCGCGTTCAATATATAGGCGGATCAAATCATGCTAACTTCGGGTTGTTTTTGTTCTGTTTTGGATATAGATAGTAATGCCAAAATTTTTTTGCTTCGCCCTCAAACACGGTCACGCCGTAAAACATATTATGTGCTAAATCTTGTGCCGAAGACTAAATGTATCATTAAGAATATATTTTGTAAGTTTCAAAACAAACAATGGTATATCAACGAAGAAAACTAAAGAAATTGGGTTACGAAGGTGACCCGGCCCGATTTTTACTACTCATTTTACCTACACTACCTATTCAATTCAGCTGCCAAACGCTTCAAATATTCAACTCTTGAAAGAAAGGACAGCGTGGGCTTTACCTGTTTTCCTCTCTAAGATGGATTAGATATTGGAGGTAAACACAGATACAACCTTTGCCTAGCAATAGCAGCTCAAAGCTTTTTCGGACAATCTAAATCTTTCTTTCAAGACTGGAAAATGTAGAATGCTCCTAAAATTAGAATAGAAATGAAAAACCATTGAGTTCCGGAATGTCAATGCTTGGACTTGGCAAGTTACGTCAGCTCGATTTCATCTCTCCGGAATCCCTGTTTGTTTCTCCGAACATGCCAGGTACCAGGTTTTATTCTAAATTACAAACACATTTCATATATCTATAAAAGTAAACAAACTCCTAAAAACTTTTGAAAAAGAATATGGGATTCCAGAGACATATATATTCAGGTACATGTACATACGGTATATTTGTCTCTGGGGATTTATATCAATTTTGGCGGGCACAATAATTATAAATATACCGCAGGCACCTGATGTGTAGACACCCCCCCCCCCCTTAACATCAATATAGAACCAATAGGCTATCTAATCCAAAATATGTTTCCCCTCCGATCACCGTTCTCTATATTCTGTACGCTTTTGAAATGACCACTTGTGAGCGATACTAATCTATGTACATATATTATACGTTGTATCTCGCATTGACAAGTACATTGGGGGGGGGGGGGGGGGCATGGGGGGGTCACCTTTCGCGGGCCTTTCGTCATCAGGACAAAACCCTGATGTGACAGGGGATGAAGCCCTCGTGGGGGCCAAAAAAGCGAACTAGCTGTGTACAAAAAGACAGCCCATTCTAAGCTATATTTTGCAATCAAAATACTTAAAAATGCGGGAGCTTCCGCTTCCTGGGCTCCCACGAGGGTTTCATCGCATTTTATTATACCGGTAGAAGGCCAAGCTTACAAAAATTGTGAAACGATTACAGAGCAGAGAGAGCTACTATCGAGAACACGCGACGTGCATGGAGGTGCAGATGGCTGAATGAATGTATCATTTTCAATTTAGTGTTTTTAGTTTGCTTTTTAGTTTTATGCGAATTGTGCAGCTTTTCACCTGCATCAAGTACTGTCAAATTCTGTTTGAAAGTTTTATTTCTTATTTCTTTTTTCTTCTTCTTATTTTTTATTCTGAACTTTTTTTTTTTGCATATAATGTAACTTAATTTTGTTTGTCTTCAGCAATTTTTTTCTTTTGTTTAATTTTTTTTATTACAGTGGTGGTAGGGACATCGATTGACCCAACCGCATGGCAAGATATGCGGCTAAATAAAAATGTTCATACATTTTGGTCATGCTTTGCTAAAATTTTAACTATCATTTAAACTGCTATTTATTCTATTTATTCCATTATTTTTATTATCGTTAATTTGCCTTATTTTAAAGTAATAACAACTATAGTGCTAATTACTGCTGAGGTTTAAATTTATTGCTTAAATTTTATAGACAAAAAGCTTCTGATGAGTTCTATTTTATTCTTGAAAATGTTTATTAATATAGTATGCATATAAATATGTATGTATGTTCTGCATGCTTTGCCTTTGGTCCCGTGGGGATCCGGGTTAGTTAGAATAGGTCCTCAGTATACCCTTTGCTTGTCGCAAGAGGCGACAAAATGGGGCGCGGTCCTTCGGATGAGACTGTAAAAACCGAGGTCCTGTGTCACAACAGGTGTGGCACGATCAAGATCCCTCTCTGCTCAAAGGTCATAAGCGCTGAGTTATAGGCTTAAATTGTGCATCCCTTCCCTGGCAGTGGTAACGTCTCCATATGAGTGAAATATTCTCGAGAGGGACGTTAGACAAACAAACAATCGATCAATCTTTGTGATACTTAGCATTTTGTCTGTGGTAGTCGGTTTAAGAGCTCTGTAGAAACCATGTATTTTTGTTTGTATTGCACACTGTCATTCACTTAGAGACCGGTCAATATTTATGAGGGGGGGGGTGCATTCCATATTTCCATTTTTTTAAAAACGCTATGTCTTATCTTCTAAAATACAAAAGTAAGTTGCTGTCCTATATCAGATGTGTAATTAAAAAGTGTATGTCCTATCTAGTATATAAATATATATATTGTCAAATTTTCGGGACGACCCGTCCCTTCTTCAGGACAAACGAAAACAATTACATAATGTGGTCAATATATATATATATATGTGTGTGTGTGTGTGTGTGTGTGTGTGTGTGTGTGTGTGTGTGATTAAACAGCATTTTTACTTCATTATAATTCCAATGTCATTTATTACAATTGTTTTGATTGGACAAAAATAAAGCTGAACAAGAGTTTATACATCAATAAATCCGAAAACGCGATGTATTCGTACACGCCTGAAAACAAATAACATAATGTGGGGAAACTATTCAAATTTTTGCAATTTTTAATAAAGTGAATGAATTGGAATTATAAGAATCAAACCTTCTTTTTGAAGAATTTATCGATGTGTAAACTCCGGACATTTTACTCACAAACTTAACAAAAAAGTGCTTCGCACTTTTATTCAGTTTGTGAGTAAAATCTCCGGAGTTTACACATCGATAAATTCTTCAAAAAGAAGGTTTAACCCTATATTAAAAATCTAGGGAGTTCTTTAAAATTATCACTTAAAATTTGTCTCTCCATTGTTATGAGGGATTTAAGTTCCTGAGAAAATTTTGTTCACTTTGTCATGTTTGTTCGGTAATTTGTCTTGTGAAGTAACATTTTCATCTTATTTTTTTCTTCTTGTTATATTGTTGTTTAAAGTGAGCTACTGTTTGCAAATTTTTTAATTACTGTTTTACTGAATTGTTGCCTCGTGTACTTACAAGTATTTTTCACATCTTGGTATTCTCTATGAAAGGTGAAGATAACGAACAGTGATCAATCTCATAACTCCTACTGTATAAGCAATACAACTTGAAATATAGAGTTGGGCAAACACGGACCCCTGGATATATCAGAGGTGGGATCAGGTGCCTAGGAGGAGTAATTAAGCATCCCCTGTCGACTGGTCACACCCTCCGTGAGCCCTATATCTTGATTAGGTAAAGAGAGTTGTCCGTAGTCAAAACCAGTGTGCCAAGAACGGCCTATAACACTCGGTATGAATTCAGACAACATTTGACCCAATGATAGGTTGTAATGTCAAACTATCATATTATTAAAGATGCGTTTAGACTCTAGTTTTATTTTTGTTACTTTTAATTACATGTTTTAATATTGAAAATTTTCAAAGGTTCAGTACGTATTATATTGCAAATTACCTCCAGTAAATTCAACTTGGACATGAAATAAACATGCAAGTTTGAAATACTTTATTATATATTTTGTTCATTGATACATTTGCAACCCCCACCCACCAAAAAACCCACCCCTATCTATATGTAAGTCAAAATAAATGTGAGTCAGTCCCATTGCATTTTGCACCCCCCCCCCTCCCATAAATATTGACCGGTCCCTTATTTACTTATAACCATGTTCAATACAATGTCTATAAAATTTGCCATTCAACGTTTCTCTTTTCATGATAATTTGTTTTTACCATTTGATATGTAAGTGTTTAAATTATCGAGAAAATTATATGGAGTGAAATGTTCCAAAAGTGTCCGGAATTATTGTTTTATTTGATACATTGCAACGTGGAGACAACTTGACTTCCGGTTTGACGACACAAGTAATTTTAGACGCCAAATATTGACGTTTATTTCGTGTATATAGCCTGATAGGAACCCTTTTTCAATTACTGTGATCTTGTACTGAGAAATTATAGATACAATACCTTTTCTATCCATAAAACTGAAAATGTGACAGTATTAAGTCCAATCATTGCAATCAAAGGTAAGTGATTTGAAGGAAATTCGAATTAAATCCTTTCGTTTAGAATGTTGTTGACATTTAAAAATAAAATTGTAATTTTGCTATTCTTTTATATTGAATACAGAATGAATTGAGGTTAATTACCATGTGTGTGTGTGTGTTTTTTTTTATTATCAGAATACATTAGTTCCAGGAGTGTCGTTTCAGCATGCAGACACAGATCAATATTTACATGGCAGTTTGTTTTCTATCAACCAGAGCCTGATACAAAGGTTAGTTAGGATAATCTAAATGTGTCCCATCGAGTCAAAAGAGACTAGTGAAAATACTGCTATATTGCAGAACTTTCAGAATTGGCCAATTTCAATGAAACACTGGTTTTGGGGGTGGTTTTCTTATGAGATTGAGGAGTTTTACTTTATCTGCATTGTATTTTGCTTAGTTTAAATTATTGTAATTTAAGAGAGAGAGAAAAAAGAAAGAATATTTGCTCAAAAAAATATCAATGACCCAATTAATAGTATAACAAACATAGAAACTGTTTTCACTACTCCATGATCAAAGTAATTTGCTTGCTTAGATATTTAAGTATTTCTCCAGATCCAACCATGGGGGCGAACAGCAGCAGTTTCACTGAACTTGCCAGTAATGAATATTTGAAACGACTGTCTTCACCAGATCCAATAAATCCTATAGACCCTTACTGGAACCAACTTCTCTCCTTTTCTTTCCTTATACCAATCAACAGGTACGTAACACTGTAAATGTCAGATAGATAAGGACATCAGACTGACCAATCAACAGGTACGTAACACTGTAAATGTCAGGTAGATAAGTACATCAGACTGACCAATCAACAGGTACGTAACACTGTAAATGTCAGGTAGATAAGTACATCAGACTGACCAATCAACAGGTACGTAACACTGTAAATGTCAGATAGATAAGGACATCAGACTGACCAATCAACAGGTATGTATCACTAAATGTCAGGTAGATAAATTTTCTATTACATGGGGCGCACACATGGTAACAGTTGGTGTAGTAAGGGCTATATGGACTGTGGATATCAGCCTGGGTAGCTCAGTGATTAGAGCACCTGACTAGTAATGCAGGGTTCCTGGAATGATTTCCAGTCCAGCCCAAAGTATATTTTTAATATGTAAATGCCTCTACTTTTAACATCATGGGTGATCTTCTGAAAGCCTTGATGTTATTGTATCTATTTAAACAGCTCTCATATTATTGCATGTATATGAACAGTTCTGCTGTCATTGTGTCTTTCTGATATTATTCTTTCTGTTTGAACAGCTCTGATGGCAAACTTCTGGAGGAATCCACAGCCAGCGTCTGCAAGAGTGTGGCCATCCATAACTGTAAAAGTGGGAACTTTGGAGCCCTGATTCGGAATTTCCTTGTGAGGGCAACAGAACTGAAGGCCTCTGTACAGTGTGATGAGTAAGTTCTTCTTAAATGACTAACAGCAAAATATTTGTGAGAGAGTTTACACAAACAAAGAAAAAAAGGGTCTTTCTCAGATGAGGATGAAAATTGATGTACAGCAAATATTGTAATAAGTTGTAATAAGAGATCTTCAAGGGGGATGGAACATCTGACAGTGCTTGACATGTGTACAATTTTGAGGGTAAAGGTCATAGGTCAAGGTTGAATTCAGGAGATAATTTGACTTACAACGTGATGCCTCATCTTCTGGTGCTGTAGTGTTCTATTTGTGATGATGTGGAGAATGTAATCATATGTTTGTTTACTTCCTTTGTGATGAAGTGGAAAATGTAATCGTATGTTTGTTTACTTCCTTTGTGATGAAGTGGAGAATGTAATTGTATGTTTATTTACTTCCTTTGTGATGAAGTGGAGAATGTAATCATATGTTTGTTTAGTGATGAAGTGGAGAATGTAATCGTATGTTTGTTTTCTTCGTTTGTGATGAAGTGGAGAATGTAATCGTGTGTTTGTTTACTTTCAGTAACATTTTCACCTGGCAGACTTACAATGCGCTGTTCATTATTCGTTCTCTCAGTAAGTACTTTGTGGAGCACCTGAGCGAGGAGCTGATTCTGCAGCAGTTTGAAGCCAAACCAAAGGAAATGGGAGGTCAGTGTTGCCAAGTCCAAATAAGGTCATGGGGGGAGGGGGGTCAATTGTCATGGTTCATTGAAATTTGTATTACTGCATTCTAAGTTAAGATATACAAGTATGAATATAAAATGACTTTTTGACACAGGTTTTGCAGAATTATAAGATTTAAAGAAAACATAAGGAATTTGATTGGTAGAGTGCTGACGATGTGTCAGAGTCTCTGTGTTTTTGTTTTTAACTTGATTTCCTTGACATTATGTTTAGGTTATAAAGACCCAGAAGAAATGGGGCCTTTGTTGGAGGAGCTGATGAACTCCCTTGTGGAGATGTTAGTGGATGTCCCTGTCATGTAAGTACATAGAACACTGGTCAGTAGGAAATGTTAATGTATATCAGTACATAGAACACAGGTCGATATGAAATGTTAGTGGATATCAGTACATAGAATACTGGTCGATATGAAATGTTAGTGGATATCAGTACATTTAACACTGGTCAATATGAAATGTTAGTGGATATCACTACATAGAACACTGAACGATAGGAAATGTTAATGGATATCAGTACATAGAACACTGGTCGATATGAAATGTTAGTGGATATCAGTACATTTAACACTGGTCGATAGGAAATGTTAGTGGATGTCCCTGTTATGTAAGAACATTTAACATAGGTTGATAGGAAATGTTAGTGGATGTCCTTGTTATGTATGTACATATAACATAGGTTGATAGGAAATGTTAGTGGATGTCCTTGTTATGTATGTACATATAACATAGGTTGATAGGAAATGTTAGTGGATGTCCTTGTTATGTATGTACATATAACATAGGTTGATAGGAAATGTTAGTGGATGTCCCTGTCATGTTAGTACATATAACATAGGTTGATAGGAAATGTTAGTGGATGTCCTTGTTATGTATGTACATATAACATAGGTTGATAGGAAATGTTAGTGGATGTCCTTGTTATGTATGTACATTTAACATAGGTTGATAGGAAATGTTAGTGGATGTCCCTGTCATGTTAGTACATTTAACATAGGTTGATAGGAAATGTTAGTGGATGTCCCTGTCATGTTAGTACATATAACATAGGTTGATAGGAAATGTTAGTGGATGTCCTTGTTATGTATGTACATATAACATAGGTTGATAGGAAATGTTAGCAAATTGTTATTGTTATAGTGTCATGTATTTACATTGAGTGTCTCTGGCCGCTCCAGAGATCTAGAATTTATAATTGTTCAATGTAGATCTATAAGTATATAAGCTGTATGTTTTTCAGGAACTTTACGTACGCCCTCCATTTAGAAGCCCTGAACACACTGCTGGTCCTGATGTCCATACAGATGTTTCAGCCACAACCAGCCCACAAGTTCAGGGTTTACCAAATCATGATGCAGGGAAGGTGGTAGGTACCTTTACCTGATTATCAAAATCTGAGTTGGCCCAATCTCTAAGTTCCCAAATGAAGTACTGTTCATAGCATTCAATTTGCTTCATTTTTTATTCCACTGTTATTTAACGGTTTCTGTACAATATATTGGGTCACGGTTCAGTTGATATCAATACATTTTGCATACTCGTATTGTTATTCATTTATTGCATACTGTAGTGATAAAACATTTGATGAGAACTATCAATAAGTCTTCAGCATTTTAAGGGGGATAAGTCAGCTCTTGGAGCATTTTGTAGGTCCATGTCTCCTAAATAATATGATATTATATTATTTACTATCAAACAGAAAATAACACATTTTGAGGAGTGAATCCTACCAATCAGGTTACATGTAAGCCATGAAGAATCAACACCATTGTTTTACCCATAACTTGCAAAAGACTTGGACCTGATCAACAAAAATCAGCTCAATGCTTAATGGACCTGATCAAAAAGTGTCCAATCAATTTGATACTGCTGAATAGATTTGAGTATTTGGCATTTATGTAGGTCTACCTAATGTGTCAAAATCTGTGGAAAATTCTTAAAGGGAAATCAGCAAAATTCTATACAAGTTATCTATCTTGATTTTTGATTAATTGATTGATTGTATATTGTTTAACATCCCTCTCGAGAATTTTTCACTCATATTGAGAAGTCACCAATGCCAATGAAGGGTTGCAAAATTTAGGCCTATGGTCGCCGCTTACGGCCATTGAGCAGTGAGGGTTCTTTATCGTGCCACACCTGCTGTGATACAGGGCCTCGGTTTTTGTGGTCTCATCTGAAGGACCATCCCTATTAGTCGCCTCTTACTTTGAAAACTCATTTCATACTGCCTGATGATTGGCCACCATTGGGAAATGTTAAGCTTAAGTGCAAAAATTACATGTCTTACACCTGGAATTGTCCAAACAACTTAAAACTTTTGAACTGTAACATCAACATTTCTTTTTTGTTCTTACATTTTACATGTATATATAATAAAAACCTTTCAGTTATCGATTCTTAATCGATTACATCATCCTAAGTAATCGATTTTGATTGATTACAGAAGAAAAATGACTGTAATCGATTACACAAAACCCTTCCAAGTAATCAATTATTGATGAATTACATTTTTGAGTAATCGTGCCCATCCCTGATGTAGAGGTCTTATAGACCTGAGTGTTCTGTTCCTTGCTGTCTTTTAATTAATATCAATAACGAATTGTATCACACAGATTCAGCAAATTTAATTATCACATACTGTAAATTCCTCAATATACGGGAGGAATTAATTACTGTGTAATTTCATGAGAAGCATCAACTCCCAAATTAAAATTACTTGTTTTTACTTGTTAAAATCTCTTGATCAAGAGAGCGCTCGTGAATTAAGTTTTTGCGATTTGAAGTATACGAGTCATTTTGTGATGTGAAGTACTCACGTAAATTAGGAATCTACAGTGCTTTTAATTAATATCACAAATTATCACATACACTTCAATGAGTGTTATTAATTCTGAACAAATTTCTCTTGTTTCAGTTCCATCCATGCCTGTGTGTTGGTGAAAGCTCTTCTGAGAAATTTCTGTAACCAGGAGAAATGTCCTCCTGAACTGTATAGACAGTCTGCTGATGTCAACAGTATGGTGGCCTCTGTGGCAGGTAATCAATAGGTGGATCTTAGTCAGCAGGGGAGTGGAGTGTTTTATTTGAAAAGAATGGTGCTTCTAATTCCTGACTGTTTATATCAGGACAATATAGATCTGATTTCCATATTTTCTGAAACAACAGGTGGGAAATCAATTTAGATTTACATGAAGTAAATAAAATGAAAGACTAAGGAAACGGCAACATATAAGAATTGGTATACCTCAGTAAACATTGACACACACTGTCAAACATTGACACGCATCAGTAAACATTGACACACATTGTCAAACATTAACACACATCAGTACACATTGACACACATTAGTAACATTGACACACATCAGTGAACATTGATACACACTGTCAAACATTGACACACATCAGTACACATCAATAAACATTGATACACATCAGTACACATTGTCACCCCTCAGTACACATTGACACACATGAGTAAACATTGACACCCATCAGTACACATTGACACCCATCAGTAAACATTGACACACACTGTCAAACATTGACACACATCAATAAACATTGACACACATGAGTACACATTGTCACCCGTCAGTACACATTGTCACACATCAGTAAACATTGACACACATCAGTAAACATTGACACATGGCAGTAAACATTGACACACATGAGTAAACATTGTCACACATCAGTACATATTGTCACACTTCAGTAAACATTGTCACACTTCAGTAAACATTAGTACATATTGTCACACTTCAGTAAACATTGTCACATGTCAGTACACATTAGTACATATTGTCACACATTGAATGGCGGGATAGTGGTGATTGATTATCATTAATGAAAAACTAGGGATCATTAATTGCAGAGTATCAAATTGTACAAAGCCTGATATCATATTCCAAACAAATGCAAAACTTTGATACACTGTAGAATGTAACAAATGATACTTTATAATCTCCACATTCCTTTAAGGTCAACCACTATGGTCCATTGATTAGAGCATTAGTGACTGGGAGGTTCAGAGTTCAAGCCCAACTCATGTCAAACTTAAAACTGAAAAGTGGGTATTTATTGCTCCTTCAGAAGTGGGAGTTGCAGGTCTTTTAAAACCAAGGTTCCATGTCACGACAGGCATGATAAAGAACTCTCACTGCTATGTCTCTGAGTGCATAAATTTGTAGTACTTCACCTCCAATATGTGTTGTTTCATATGTGTGAAAAATCTCAAAAGGGATGGAAAACAAACAAATAAATATAATCTATAATTTTTGCTGGACTTTGATGCGATGAGAATACCTGATACAGAGTAAACATTTTCAAATGTGTAAACAAACATGTCCGACTCAGATATTCATCTTGTTTTACAGCTAGTTTGTGGTCAGTGATGACTCTTGGTATGGGAAACAAAACAGAGAAGAAGGAAGAGGAGTTCCAAGAGACATTATTAGCCAATCAGAGCCTGTTATTTTTGTTAGTGCTCTCCAACCATTGTACGAGTGAAAGAGGAATTAGTAATCCGTATAGAGAAGCACTGTTTTCTTTTACAAATATACATGGTAAGTTCTGTACTATTATTATCAACTGAAAACTAATTCTGAAGTATACTGTATGCATAAACCTGTAAAGCCAAAAATAAAAAATAAAACAAAGATAGCTGCAGCTGTTGTCTTAAGGGTTGCATCCGAAAACTTAGGTGGGGTCTTTTGGCAGGAAACTATATTTCCCCCTTCTATTTTTTTTAAAGTTGCAAAAACATGTTGGTGAAAGCTGTTGGGCTGTTACCATCTATAGTTACTGTGCCATTAACACATCTGTGCTTGAATTGAAGTTTCAGCATTTACATGTATAAGCCTAGCTATCATCGATAATCTTTAGAATAAATTGACAACACTCTTTATTGAGCATATTATTAATTCCATAAACTTCTCCTTCTGAGGGTAAAAATAAAATCGTTTTAATATGTTTACATGTGAATTAAATTGTTTCTTCAGAAAAGTAAGTGTATGCCTATTTGGCAATTATTTGAACATGATATCCAAAATTCCACTTTGATTTTTTCCTCTTTTCGAAAGAATCTTCAGTAAGCCAAGTGGCAGCCACATTTAAGATGGACTACAACGTTCTGTACAGCGCCCTCTGTACGACATTAAGAGATGATCAGACAACTCTGTTACTCTATCTACTAATTCACAGGAATACAGGAGTCAAGGCTTTTATCTTCTCCAGAACTAATATTGATCAACTTGTAAGTTAATAGAAACCATATTTATAGAATATTCAAAGATATGATGACTTTGTGCTACACATGTACTACTTTGTGTATGATGTTATAGAGTTACTTCACTTAAATGTTAAAATGTTCAGTACTATTTAAAAAGAGCAAAATTATTCAAGTCTTTCAATGCATAGTGGCAATTATGCTTTTTCTCAATTTCTCCTCACCATTAATTTTCTGTGTGATCCCTCTTTGATATTTTTAAAAAAATCTTTTTTTTTAAGGTGATGCCTCTTTTGAAAATTCTATACCATGCTCAGGACAAGAATTCTCACCATATCTACATGGCTTTAATCATCCTCCTTATTTTGAGTGAAGACGATGTGTTCAATAAGGCTGTTCATGAAATTGTAAGTGTTGAAGTTATGAAATAATATTTGTCTCTGTCTCCGAAATTAGAAAAGTTCAAGATAGCTGTTCAAAAGTTTTATAGGAATTACACCATAATCACAAACATTGGAGGTTTATGATATTTAGAGAACTCTGATATTTATAAGGGTTATGATATTTAGAGAGCTATGATATTTGGTGGGGTTATGATATTTAGAGAGCTGTGATATTTAGTGGGCTAAGATATTTAGAGAGCTATGTTGTCAAATGGGTTATGCTATTTATAGTATTGTAGAGGGCTGTGCTATTTAGAGAGCTATCATATGTAGTGGGCAATGATAGTTATTGGGTGTAATCCTTTCCAAGTTGTCACAAATAAAATAATTTTTTCTCCATTTGTACAATTATGATTCCTGAACAAAAGGGAGATAACTAAGGGCTGTCTTTGATTCATGGGAAATCTTTGTCATTGTATACACATGTGCTGTTGTTTTTTCAGACACTGAAGAACATCCCGTGGTTTAAGGAGAGGCCGATCTCCGAGATCTCCCTGGGTGGTCTGTTAATTCTAGTCGTGCTCCGTACCATTCAGTACAATATCACAAGAATGAGGGTAGGACTTCACTTTGAATCACAGTATACCATGGAATTTTTAGCAAGACACAAATTTAGCAATTTTTTCATAAAAATGGGTATATACATGTATATTTAGCGAGAACTAATTTTAGCGATTTTATTATCCCAGAATAAATAACTATTACCGCCGATATGGAATAAATTGTTGGCGATATTCAATTTTAGTGATCTCATCACTTTTGCTAATAATGACAAATTTAAATCCCTTGCTAAAAATTCTGCTGATATGGTAAGTCACTGAGCAGCATGATGGTAAGGAAGAATCATGGTTCATAGCACAGTAGATTTCCCCCAGGAATTGGATGCTATGATAGGACTGTGTTTGGGTGTGTGTGATCCATGTATAAAAAATGTACTAGGATCAATATTATATTTCTAAATACATGTCTTTAATGGGAATTTCTATATGTTAATGTTGTGAGGAGATAGTCTTGTATACAGAAGAGTTTGGGTATGTGGAAGTTGGGGTTAATCAATGCATGGAAAATGTTAATCATATTCATAAAGATTTCATTGTTTATGTCTTTGTTGTTGATGAAGGTTATGTTCAGATTGTGATATTGTTTTTCAAAAGATTTTAAAATCCAGACAAAAAAATAAATCCCAGCATTAACAAATGTACACTGTATTCTTAAAATGAAATTGTAAATAAGTTTAAAATTGAAATGCTTTACAATATGGCAAACTCATTTCTGATTTCAGGACAAATACCTACATACCAATTGTCTGGCAGCTTTAGCCAACATGTCAACACAGTTTACCAACCTTCATCCATATGTAGCCCAGAGAATGGTCAGGTAATGTGCGCACCTCCAACATCCCACTTTCTGTTTAACAACCAGACACATCTCCAACATTCTACTTTCTGTTTAACAATGAGACACATCTCCAACATTCCACTTTCTGTTTAACACTGAGACACATCTCCAACATTCCACTTTCTGTTTAACAATGAGACACATCTCCAACATTCCACTTTCTGTTTAACAACTTGACACATCTCCAACATTCCACTTTCTGTTTAACAACTAGACACATCTCCAACATTCCACTTTCTGTTTAACAACTAGACACATCTCCAACATTCCACTTTCTGTTTAACAACTTGACACATCTTCAACATTCTACTTTCTGTTTAACAACCAGACACATCTCCAACATTCCACTTTCTGTTTAACAACCAGACACATCTCCAACATTCCACTTTCTGTTTAACAACTTGACACATCTCCAACATTCCACATTCTGTTTAACAACTAGACACATCTCCAACATTCCACTTTCTGTTTAACAACCAGACACATCTCCAACATTCCACTTTCTGTTTAACAACTTGACACATCTCCAACATTCCACTTTCTGTTTAACAACTAGAAACATCTCCAACATTCCACTTTCTGTTTAACAACCAGACACATCTCCAACATTCCACTTTCTGTTTAACAACCAGACACATCTCCAACATTCCACTTTCTGTTTAACAACCAGACACATCTCCAACATTCCACTTTCTGTTTAACAACTAGACACATCTCCAACATTCCACTTTCTGTTTAACAACTAGACACATCTCCAACATTCCACTTTCTGTTTAACAACTTGACACATCTCCAACATTCCACTTTCTGTTTAACAACTAGACACATCTCCAACATTCCACTTTCTGTTTAACAACTAGTCACATTCCCAAGTCACATGCAGTCATCAAAGAGATTGATCCTACTATCAAGTTTGAGTTGGAATTTGTATTGATTTGCAAGAAGCCTACAAGTATATCACAAAATTAAAAAATTTCACTTTTGTTAGATTTTAGACATAGGAAGTCTTTTTGATTTTATATTCTTGCGAATATAAATATCAATTGAAATCTACAAATGGTGGTGTGAATTGGCACAAAATAGAATAAAATTTAAAACTTCTGAATTTTTTAGCTTTAATGAGGGTCTAAAAAGGCTGTTATTATGATAATATGATCCTTTCAAGTCATTTATGCTATTTTAACATTTTTTTTAGTTTATTTTCACAATTGAGCAAGAAGCATGCTCGGGTTGTAGAACAAATCAGAGAGTCTGCTGTCACAGAAACTGAGACAGAGGATGCATTGGAACAAAACTCTGTATGTATAACACATTATGTTTATATTAAACACATATATTCTGTCTATATAACACACAGTCTGTCTATATAACATAGTTTGTCTATATAACACACGGTCTGTCTATATAACACACTGTCTGTCTATATAACACACTGTCTACCTATATAACATATAGTTTGTCTATATAACACACTGTCTGTCTGTATAACACAGTATGTCTATATAACACAGTCTGTCTATATAACACACTGTCTATATAACACACTATCTGTCTGTATAACACAGTCTGTCTATATAACACAGTCTGTCTATATAACAAATAGTTTGTCTATATAACATAGTCTGTCTATATAATACAGTCTGTCTATATAACACGCAGTCTGTCTTTTTTAAACAAATACATTGTATGACCAGGAAAATAATTTTTCATCTAAAATTATCTTGCCCCCTCTTTCCTATGGGCCTGATCACCAGACACAGGATACCTGTATGTATGTTTACCTTTGAATTTCCACAACACACCTGTTGATTGATGTTTATTGGCCATACAGTTATATGCCATGTGCATTTCATTATGCCCGCCCCCCCCCCCCCCCCCCCTTCATATTGGTTTGCACCTGTCGGTTGGTTGGTCTGTCGGTCGGTAGACCACATGTTGTCGGCTCAATATCTTGAGAACCATTCACTTGATCGTAATGATATTTCATATGTGGGTTGGTTATGAGTAGAAGACGACCCCTATTATTTTTCTGGTCAAAAGTTCAAGGGTCAATCTACTCTGGACATAGGAATATAATGTCCGCTCAATATCTTGAGAACCCTTTGCTTGAAAGACATCAAACTTGGCACACTGGTACATCCTAAGGAGTAGATGACCCCTATTGATTTTGAGGCTTATGGTCGAAGGTCAAGGGTCAAACTGGGCATAAGATTATACTGATCATTCAATGTCTAGAGAACCCTTGGCTTGACGGACATCAAACTTGATACACCGGTACATCTTCAGGAGAAGATGACCCCTATTGATTTTAAGGTCACATGGTCAAAGGTCAAGGGTCAAACTAGACATGGGAATATACTGTCTGCTCAGTATCTTGAGAACCCTTTTCTTGACAGACATCAAACTTGGTACACTGATACATCTTCTGGAGAAGATGACCCCTATTGATTTTGAGGTCACATGGTCAAAGGTCAAGGGTCACACTAGATGTAGGAATATACTGTCCGTTCAATATCTTGAGAACCCTTTGCTTGAGAGACATCAAACTTGGTACACTGGTACATCCTCAGGAGATGATCCCTATTGATTTTGAGGTCACATGTTTAAAGGTCAAGGGTTAACCTGGACATTGCAATATACTGTCCACTCAATATCTTGAGAACCCTTTGCTTGACAGACATCAAACTTAGTACACTGGTACATCTTCAGGAGAAGATGACCCATATTGATTTTGAGGTCAAAAGTCAATAGTAGAACTTGACATAGTAATATATTGTCTCCTATATTTTTAAGAATTATTTGCTTGATTGACACCAAACTTGGTACACTGGTACAGCATAAGGAGTAGATGACCCCTATTGATTTTTAGGTCACATGGTCAATTCACTCTTGACATAGGAATATATTGTCTGCTCATGATTTTGAATTTATGATACTACTATCAATTAAATGATGTGTGTGTATAACCCTTTTCAATTTTGCACCATGGGGGGCATATGTGTTTTACAAACATCTCTTGTTTCTCTTTCCTTGAAATTGCTTACTGATGAATATAATATTAATTGACAGATGCAGGACTTGGCTGTTCTGGAGGAAGTTTTGAGGATGGTTCTGGAGATCATCAACTCCTGTCTCTCTTCCTCTCTTCATCACAATCCTCACCTGGTGTACTCTCTGTTGTATCAGAGGGAGCTGTTCAACTCGTTCAAGACACACCCAACCTTCCAGGACATCCTACAAAATATAGACATAGTAAGTGATGTAGACATTGTAGAGAGAAACTCTCTCATTTACCTTCAAGTTCATGATGGATCAGAATTTGTCATGTATTCCATGCCTTATGCTGAGTACGATGCTACCTGTAGTTTTTCTGATATCCACGATTCCTCCTGTGTTAGGTGCTGTCCTTCTTCTCGGCTCGTGTGGAGGAGCATGGGAAGGGCGGAAACATGTCCCCAGCAGAAGTGTTGGACATCATCAAGGAGGGGTCCGTGCAGTTCAGGCGGGACAAACTTAAGGTAGGCTTAGATTTGATATTTAGGGCCCTCACGTCTAAGATTCAGGGATCTCTTGATATTAGTTACTTTGTCAGTGCATCTCATGCAATTCTCCAGAATTTTTCAACCTATAGACTTTGTATGTAGTATGCACCATGAATAAAATGATCAGAAAGAAGATACAGTACGTTATAGTGTGGATCCTGAAGGTCAAATGATAAGGCTTCAATCCTGGTATATTGACTCGTAAACTACGTGTAGATGAGAATGATATTCAGTGTGTGAGGCATAATTATCTATATATCACAGACTGAACCAATTTTTGAAGCTCTCTCAACGCATGACATAAGATAAAAAATTGTACTTCAAGTTAATAAATATTGCATCAACATATAACACTGATACAAGAAAAACTGAGAAAGTATTTTAATAGGGCTGATGGTTAGTTAACATTGATTATTAATAAAACCTTATAGGGCTGATGGTTAGTTAACATTAATTAATATAACCTTATAGAGATGATGGTTAGTTAACATTAATTAATATAACATTATAGGGCTGATGGTTAGTTAACATTAATTAATATAACCTTATAGAGATGATGGTTAGTTAACATTAATTAATATAACCTTATAGGGCTGATGGTTAGTTAACATTGATTAATATAACCTTATAGGACTGATGGTTAGTTAACATTGATTAATATAACCTTATAGAGATGATGTTTAGTTAACATTAATTAATATAACCTTATAGAGATGATGGTTAGTTAACATTAATTAATATAACCTTATAGGGCTGATGGTTAGTTAACATTGATTAATATAACCTTATAGGACTGATGGTTAGTTAACATTGATTAATATAACCTTATAGAGATGATGGTTAGTTAACATTAATTAATATAACCTTATAGAGATGATGGTTAGTTAACATTAATTAATATAACCTTATAGGGCTGATGGTTAGTTAACATTAATTAATATAACCTTATAGGACTGATGGTTAGTTAACATTGATTAATATAACCTTATAGAGATGATGGTTAGTTAACATTAATTGATATTACCTTATAGGGCTGATGGTTAGTTAACATTAATTAATATAACCTTATAGGGCTGATGGTTAGTTAACATTAATTAATATAACCTTATAGAGATGATGGTTAGTTAACATTAATTAATACAACCTTATGGGGCTGATGGTTAGTTAACATTAATTAATATAACCTTATAGGGCTGATGGTTAGTTAACATTAATTAATACAGCCTTATAGGGCTGATGGTTAGTACATTATAGGGCTGATGGTTAGTTAACATTAATTAATATAACCTTATAGAGATGATGGTTAGTTAACATTAATTAATATAACCTTATAGAGATGATGGTTAGTTAACATTGATTATTATAACCTTATAGAGATGATGGTTAGTTAACATTAATTAATATAACCTTATAGAGATGATGGTTAGTTAACATTAATTAATATAACATTATAGGGCTGATGGTTAGTTAACATTAATTAATATAACCTTATAGGGCTGATGGTTAGTTAACATTAATTAATATAACCTTATAGAGATGATGGTTAGTTAACATTAATTAATATAACCTTATAGGGCTGATGGTTAGTTAACATTAATTAATACAACCTTATAGGGCTGATGGTTAGTTAACATTAATTAATATAACCTTGTAATCTATTATGTGTATCAACTGATTTTTTGAAAACATCATAAGATGGTGTTACAAAGTTTTGTATGTGATTGATAGCCATCATTAACGTAAGCAACAAAAGGCATCACATGAGTTTAGTTTTTGCAAATTCATGATCATGTGAAAATAATGCATTATGTACATTGCACGTATTTTCAAGTTCAGAAGACCGTTTAGTAATTTTATTGTCAATTTTCATATTTCACTGTCTTTACTAAAGAGTTTTCTTTTTCTTTGCTCTTTGGAGTATTTTTTATACGCCCGTCTTAAGACGGGACGTATTATGGTATGGCGTTCATGTCCGTCCGTCTATCCGTCTGTCCGTCCGTCTGTTAGCTTTTTCGTGTCCAACCCTTAACTTAAATACTACAAGGCCTAGAATCATCAAACTTTGTCTGTAGATACATCTTGGGTAGAAGGTGTGTCACACATTAAAACCAGGTCACTGTGACTTTTCATTAAGAAGATATGGCCATATCCGTCCGTCTGTTAGCTTTTTCGTGTCCGACCCGTAACTTAAATACTACAAGGCCTAGAATCATCAAACTTTGTCTGTAGATACATCTTGGGTAGAAGGTATGTCGCACATTAAAACCAGGTCACTGTGACTTTTCATTAAGGGTTGTTCCAGAAATGATCAAATGGGGGGGTGTCGGGCGGCAAATGATATTTTTTTGTGTGGTTGGTCATATTTTTTCATATTTTATTTGGTCCGTGGTTGGACTGTTAAAAAAATATTTATTATGGGTAGTGGGTAGTTTCTATTGTTTTATTTTGTGCCATGTGGGTGTTGAGTTTTCAGAATATTTTTATTGTCGCTCTTGTTGTGGTGGTTACAAAACTTCGGAGGGAAAACTGAAAACATGCTTTCGAAATGCTGTTTTCGAAATCGGAAATCGGAAGTAACATAGAACTATTCGAGTTGTCGCTCTTTGCAGCACATAACTTTCCATTACGACACTCTTCAAATTAGAGGCGCGTTTAGTAGGGTCCCTTTGGACGTGATGGCGGCGAACTCTGTTCTGTAGATTATTACAGTTTACAGTGCATCGATTTTGGGAATATTTTGAAACCAATAGGTATTCCGTTTTCTAATAAAAATAGGCAAACCATAGTTGATTTATACGAGGGTACCGATGCATTATATTTATCAGTCAGTGTGATGGTGATATAGAGGCCTCCGGGCGCGGGCTCCATTAGAAGACGAACGATTCGTGGAAAAACATATCCATACCCATTTCATGATAATAGCATCGTTTGGACTCCCAATCTTTCCAACATTCCCGCCATAGATGCCTTTGATTGTTGATGTGACATCGTTTCTTCAGAACTACTGTGATACAATGTCGCACAGGCATTACCGCGTCATTGACTAAAATGTTTGTCCCGAAAACCTCGCGAGATTTGTACCGTTTTCATTTTTTAAAATATTTTTGTGGTGGGTCTGGTTAGTTTTTTTTTTTAATTAGATGGGTCATTGTAAAATGAGTTTATCAATTTGATGGGTCATGGGGTAATTTTTCATTTTTTTTTTATGGGTGCTTGGTATATACAAAAGGTGCCTCCCGACCCCCCCCCCCCCCACCCCCACCCCCCCATGTATTTATTTCTGGAATAGCCCTAAGGGCTGTTCCATTAAAACATATGAGGTACCCGGGGACGGCAATTAAAAAAAAATCTATGGGTGCTTGTCATTGGTAGAAAATTGCATATATGGTGGGTACCTACTGCTAGAAAACTGCATCTGTGGGTGGTTGTTTTGATAAAATCTTTATTTTTTACCGAAACTGAGAGGAATGCAACAAGAGAAGGGAAGGGTTGAAAGTAGAATGTGAAACAAACGCCGTTTTCTGTCTTCATTTTATCTCGGTCGATGAGGTTCCGCTATCCGGTTATCGTTTCCAGTTTGACTCTAAAATTATAGCGACCGGAAATTAGGATTATCTCCCTTGTCCAAAATGGAAAACGAAACGTGCTCGTGGTCCATTGAAACGGTTTTTGATTTTTTCTAGCTGCAATAATGTAGCCCTATCCAATTTTTTTTATTCTGACGTTTTCGGGATGAGGCTACAATTCCATAGGATCTCCGTAATGGTGCAAAATAATTTTATGAATAACCAATAATAAACTCTGTGTCTTAGTTCCAAATGTTGTTTACACCAAAAGGAGTACCAACTTTGTGCTCGGGCATGTCTAATAAAGGTGTTTTTCATTAAATATATTGTACAGCATGCAAAATTCTTTGTCTGCTCCGCCATGCTTGTTATCGCGAAATCTCGTAGGTGGATCTAATGAAAAAGCTAAACATTGACAATCGGCGCGAAAATGTAGTTACTTGAGCCACTTCAACAAAGAAAGGAAAATCATATTGTTGCAGAAAGAATTTACACTCTGCTGTTCGGTTTTTAACTTGATATTAAATTCAAACCTTTTCAATACCAACGAAATAGCTTTCGCCTCCATACTTGTCCATTAATGTAAATACTACTTTATATGACATATGCAAATGACTTGACAATCGGAAGTTGAAACTTCAGTACATCAAACATGGCGCACAAATATGAATCGAGAAATTGGAATTTATCGAAATTGTTGAAAATGGTAGAATAGAGCCTCACAAATCTTAAGTTGCAGATTGTAAATTTATATATTGACTAAGAAACAGAATATCATTTTATTTATGTAAAGAGACACATTTTCTTGTTTTTTAATACTAGTCAATTTTAAAACTTTTAATAGTTGTTTTTGAACATTTACAATACTAGACTTTTTATGAACAGGTAGACTTATAAAATTAATTTAGTTCATCATGTTTAAGAAAGACAGTCTTGATAAAATAAATTGATGGTTCTATGATCAAGCTTCATTGATGGCCAGTTATTTGAATGGTGATGTAACACCCAAGATACTCTTCTCTTTACTATCATGCTTGGGAACATCTGAAAATAGACCTCTATTCAGGGGTTATAAATAGTCATTCATACATATTGAATTTAAAGAAAAAGTGTATTTCAAATTTATTTCACTTCTATGGGTGGTGCCGCACTATCTAAAATTGCTTTTGTGAGTGGTCCCTCATTACATTTTTATGCTTCTATGGGTGGTTACCCAAATTTTAAAGTGCTTTCGCCGGGTATCTCATATGTTTTAATGGAACAGCTAGCCCTAAGAAGATATGGCCATATATGACAAAAACTTGTCCGGCTCGTAACTTGAAAACTATTAGACCTAGAATCACCAAAATTGGTCAACTAATGCATCTTAGGTAGAAGGTGTGTCGCATCCTACTTTAAGGTCGCTGTGACATTTAAAAGGTGATATAAAAAAAAAATGTTTTAATGGGTACAATCTATACTGTTAACAATATGTGACGGGCGTATCATGTGCCGTGGCGGTGCACTTTATTTTATATTATAGAAGGGGATATATAGATATTGCATGGTAATGATATAATATACTTGTATATTTTCAGAAATTCCCCGACCTTAAGTTTAAATACGTGGAGGAGGAGTCTCCGGAGGAGTTCTTTATTCCCTACATCTGGTCTCTGGTCTACCATTCATCCAACATGTACTTCAACGCTTCACGCATTCTCCTGTTCTCCCTATCGTCTTCCTGATGAACCGAATGAACTATGAACCAAACCAGTAAACTGATTTTGAACCACACCAATCACCTCCTCTGAACCGGAAGGGAAATGTGTGATGTCAGCTTATATCAGTACATAAAATACATTCAGTGAAAGTCAAACTGTTTATAAAACATCACTTATATAGAGCTGAACATCCGAAGTTTGAAATCGTGTGCAGATCATTTTTTATGTGCACCAGAGGCAATCAACCATGGAGCTAATCATCATTTTAAGTGGCGTCATTAACAGAAATATCCTGCTGTAATGGTGTTGTGTTTAAATAAGATGCAGCCTTAAAATACACTGTGTTAGGAGAGCACCTCTGGTCTCCATGTGGAATGAGCGACTGAAAATTGTACTTCATTAGTGTATCATGTAAATGTATTACCACAGGCATGCACTGTAGCATCATAAGTGTATCATGTAGATATATCATCACAGGCACCTAGCATCATTTTTCAAAGGGGGGGGGCTAGCTGCAAAAATATAGCCTGATTTTGTGTTTGTGATGGGGGGGGGGGGGGGGGGGGGGGCAGAATAAAAAAATCGGAGAGGGCTACATTTTTGCAGCTAGGGAAGGGGATCGTCATCATCATCGGCATTTTGATTAACATGCAGGATTAGGTGCATCTTTCACAGCAGTGGGCTCCCTTCCAGGTAACTGGCTTGCTGCAGGCATGGCAGACCTAACATTTGACTTCCAGGCATCTCTGTCCAATGGGTTAACATCACGAAGTCCCCACTCACGCTGGTCTTTTTCTAACTGTGCTTTCCAGGTCATCTTTGGTCTCCCTGGTTGTCGTCCTCCCTCTTTTTTCATATTAAAGACATTATTGATTGCCCCACTGGATCTAGCAACGTGCCCAAACCAGCGTAGCCTCTTCTCCCGCAGGATAGCGTCGAGGTCATCGATCCCAAGTCGTGCCAGTAGCTCGCTTGATCTGACACTAGCCATGTCTTCTGTCTTTACCCTGCAAATCTGTTTGACCATGGCTCTGTCATTTCGTCGTAGGCGAAGAAGGTCTGGATGGGGGTGAGAAGTTTTAAATTGTTAACTTCACACTTAACTAAAATTCTTGACAAGCAAAATTAAAGAAATTTATTTTGTCCTTTTAAAATCTTATTGGGTGGGGGTGGGGTGTTCGTCTTTTGCTTCATTGGTTCAATTTATCAGTACAAGCTTACATTCTTACCATTCAATACTATTTTGGAACTGCACCCCACCGATTATTCTACCTGTTCGTACCACTTCAGCACTTACTGGAATAAATATGTATGGTTTCTGGAATCTGACTGGAGTTCTGCATTTTAGCTGATTGCTTCACGTAATGAATATATTGGGAAATTATGTTATAATTGTTGTGAGTATCCAGGTTAACCAGTACCGTGTGTACTTTCAAAGTTGATTAAGGGAGATCACTGACTTTTAAGACATAGAAAGATTAAATGAACCCCCCCCCCCCCTTATCTGAAAAGGATGAAAGAGAAAATTATTTATGATGGTAGTGAGTACATGTATGCTGAAAATTACACAAGTATATGTTAGTCATAAAAGTTTCTGATGATCATAGAACAGTTACCGGTAATCATAAAACAACTTTAATTACCAGTAGTAATTAAACAGTTACCGGAAAACAGTACTGGTAATTATGAACTGCGAATTATTTTTGCGAACATAATCCATTTGCCATCCTTGTACAATGAAGTGATATTCTGATTGTGAGAAAGTTACAGTAACATGTTACTATTGTGGTTGACATGTGTACTGTGTTGGATTGTAAGAATTTGATATTTATCATTATTATTACGGAATGTGTGAGCAGCATATGTACTGAATTATGAAGGGGCAAAACTATTATACCAAGTATCAGATTATCTCGTTTATTATTCTTTATTCAATGTAAACAATGTGATTTTTTTGTGTTTACTGTATAAATATGTAGTTTATAGTTAAATATTGCCTATTTTTACATGTGATATATTTTAAGTATTTAATGTTAATCTTGTTGTTCAATTCATATATATATGAGGAGTGATACTGAAGGCAAGTTCAAAATAAAAATTACAATATCACTTGTCATGTGTTAAAAAATGTTGCTACGTGTATAGACATCTACAAGGAAGATTGTTAGATGCACAGTCGTCAGTGGAGGTTCTTATACATACATGTACAATATCATCAACGGGAAGGAAGTTGTTATTTACTCAGCCATTGTCATCAGAGGAGGTTCTTAAACAAGGAAGTTGGGATCCACACAATGTCATCAAGGAAGTTGTATATACACACAATGTCATCAAAGATGGTTGTTATAATATACACAAGGCTAGGGAAATATGTAAATTTGCATAATTATGAACCTGTGCTAGGAGTGCAATTTATTTTATGAACCTGGGAAAAGTATGGTTGTGTGATGTTGTTGGTTCCTTTTTATTTCCGTGCAGAATTACGGGTAGTGTCCACACTAGTGGGCCCCCTTCCAGGTATCTGGCTAGCTACACGCATGGCAGATCTCGCCTAAGATCTCCATTCTTTCCGGTCTTGAGGGTCGGCAGTAGAGAGCTTCCATTCTCTACGATCTTTGTCAGCTCTCTCCAGGATAGCATTGGCCGACCAACTCTACGCTCCCAGGAACTTGTATGGTTAGAGCGCACTTGACTGCACTGCTGGATCTGACAACAAGGCCATACCAGCAGAGTCACCGTTCCCTTGAGATGAGGTCGAGGTCATCTATGCCAAGCCGCCCCAGCAATTCTTCTATTTTGTATTGCTTGTAGGAGTTATGAGATTGATCACTGTTCGTTATCTTCACCTTGCATTTGAACTTATAGTGGCCATATCTTCAGGCTTGATGTTACAGATCTGTCTTATCATGTCCCTGTCATTGCGTAGTAGGCAATGAAGATTTGGCTTGGTCAGTGCCCATGTCTCACTGGCATGGATCATAGCATTCCGTACGCAGGTGTTATACACTCGACCACGGGTCTTATACGACAGGTGGCGTGATGTCAGGACTGGTAGCAGCTCCCTGAACTTCTTCCATGCAGTCTTCACACGCATAGTGGCTGCAAGGTCACAGCCACCAGCTGCGGAAAGCATGTCTCTGAGGTAGCAGAAGGAGCCTACAACCCCCAACTTGTCCAGACCAACTTGGATATCACTCTGCGGCCTGCCGTCAAGAGGTCGAGCAGTTCCTCTGCATCTTGAATATCTGAAGTCAGGGTCCACAGACAGGCGCAAGATCCCACTGTATTTCTTGTGCACCCAGAGCTTGCAGCCATTGCAGAAAATACTATTGCTGCCTACACCTGTACGACAGACAGAACATGGGAAGCTGCCCGAGTCCTGAAGTAGGTCAAGACCCGTACCGCAGATCATGATCTTGGTTTTGCCCGCATTCACTCTCAGTCCTTTCCTTTCCATAGCTTCTTTCCAAGTCAGAAGCCTCTTGACACATTCATCCAACGAGTCAGTAATGATAACCAGGTCATCTGCATACAGATCCTCCCAGGGAACACCGGTGCGAAATTCGCGTGAAAGAGCCTCGAGTACGATGATGAAAAGCAGAGGGTTGAGTACTGGCCCCTGATGGACTCCGACCCTCACAGCAAACTCCTCACTGTAGCCATCACCAACGTGGACACAGCTACAGGCATTGGCATACATCCCCTGCACCAGACGCACAATCCACTCTTCCACACCAAGTTTTCGCAGTGCCCACCAGATCACTTTCCGAGGGACACGGTCAAATGCCTTTTCGTGGTCCACGAACGCCATATAGAGCCGTTTGTTTACTGCGAGATATTTTTCCTGCAACTGCCGAACAACAAATATTGCGTCAGTTGTATCTATGAGAGGGACGAAGCCAAACTGGGAGTCATCAATTGTCACCAACTGCCTAATGGGGCTGTCCACAATCCTCTCCAGGACTTTCATGACTTGTTCTGTCAGTTTGAGTCCCCGGTAGTTGCCCCTGTCCAGAGCATCACCCTTGCCCTTGTAGAGGCAGACAACGAAACTCTGCCCCCAGTCAGCGGGGACCTTGCCATCACGGACAATCATGGATACACCTGTGTCACCTGCGGCTCTGATCATCTCCACTACTATTCCCAATGGTCCTGCCGCTTTACCCGACTTCATCTTGGAGATGGCCTTTTTCATCATATCAAATGAGATTGGGGCAGGTGGCCCTTCCACTGGTGATTCATCGGTTAGGTGTTCAGGGTCCCATTCAAATTCCACATTTAGAAGCCTTTCATAGTGCTTTAGCCAAGCTCTCTCCTTTGCTTCCTGGTTCAATGACATCTCACCTGCATCATTCTTTACTGGTTTGTCGCCCACAACATCAACATTCTCCCTTCGCATCTGGTTTGCAAGGCGGTACACCTCTGAAGACCTGGTATCTACGTTTTTTGTATATCTCCTTTTCTGCCTCATAGCGAGCATGATGAACTGCTCGTCTAGATGTGCGCTTGGCCGCATCATACTCTGCTCTTGTGCCATTTCCGGACTTCCAGGCTTTGTAAGCTAACCTTTTTGCTATGATGGTCTGTTCCACAAGGTTTGTCCACCACCAAGTTTCTCGTCGCAATCGGTGGGATCATGTTTTGCCACACACCTTCTCAGTTGTCTTCAGTAAACCTGTTTTGATGTTAGTCAAGATTTCCTCGGTAGTGGCTTCGGCTCCCATTGCTGAGGCCGATACATGCGATTCAAATGCTTCCTGGAAGTATCTGCAAGTTGCATGATCCTTGAGTTTTCAGACTTTTAGGCGAGGTATGAACTTGTGCTTGGCTTTGGTTGGCATGTCAATCAATATGTCACAAACTAGGAGCTGATGTTGTAGAGCAAGTTCCTCACCAGGGATTACCTTCACATCTGTGACAAGTTTGCGCATGTTCCTACGAAACAGGATGAAGTCAATCTGTGTAGCTGCGCCTCCAGACTCGTATGTCACTAGGTGGCTGTCACGTTTCTTGAAGCAAGTGTTGCCGACAACGAGATCAAAAGCCTGTGCATAGTCCAAGATCCTCTCACCTTCTGTATCAGGATCTGGCCTGCCATACCCTAGACCACCATGCACTTCTCTGAATCCGGTGCCAATACTACCAACATGGTCATTCCAATCTCCGTATGGGATGAGGAAGTCAGATGCCGGGATCTTGACAGTCACTGCACGTAGTTGGTCGTAAAACTGAGTACGTCATTTTGCACATCATTGAGACTGCTTTGAGGTGCGTAGACTGACAAAATACTGAGCACACGCTGGCCGACCACAAGCTTCACTAGGATGATCCTATCAGAGACACGCTGCACCTCAAAAACCTTCTCGATCCACTCCTCAGCCAAGAACACTCCCATCCCAGCCATACCATTGTCATTTCCAGACCAGAAGAGCTTGTACTTCGAATCCTTGCCCTTGATAGTGCGACACTGTCCACCTCGGTATCCGGTTTCCTGCACACAACCAACATCAATTCTTCGGCGAGAGAGTGTTTCCATCACCTCGCATACTCTTCCTCTCAGGGTGTTCACATTGAGAGAGCCCACTCTAAACCTCTTCAGGCACTTGCTGGATTTGCCGCAATGGCCCGACCCTGCCCCCCACACCTGAGAGGGGGCCAAGCCGGAGACGTTACCGACAGATCTCTGAAGTCTATCAGCACCGCCTATCGTTGATTCTGTAGATGATACTGCCATAGAAAGTTTGAACGTGTTTTTTTCCCCACGGAATCGCCTGTCCTGGCTGCCATTCCAACTCAAATCTTTACGGCACCTTGAGTTTCCGCCGTTCCCATATTTGGGCGAAGTGTCTTGTCGTTGTCCTCTAAGCGAAAGATCCTCCGTCAAGCCACAGTAGCTACAGACACCAGATCATTAGTCTGTCGATGACTGCTGCTTAGCTCTGCTGACCAGGTTGTGGCAGCTCATAAACCCAGAGAGAGGGGGGGGGGGGGGTATTCTACCAGGCTATTTACTTATAGCTGGGGATGGGATTGGTGAGTGCCAGAGCGTGTCCACACGTAGGTGTGTCATTCACACTGCACCTTTAGGTGATAAACAAAGTTATTACATATGCAATGTCACACTATGTTAAATCAATATTGAATTCATCCTCCTAAGATTTATATTCTTCAGAGTTCAACAAGCACAACATGGTTAGAGAAGACATTCTTCTAGTGCTATATTTTAATCTTAGGGCAGATAGTATAATAGATTTTACGAATGGATTGTCTGAAATTTGTTGGTGTATTTAGGACGAAATGATGCATAAACCCTACATAGCAATTGACAGGGGACAGTTTTAGCAATTCATGAACAAAAGTTTTTAAATAATTGGTATGAGGACAGTCCGATCTCAAAATCAGGGGACAAGTTAACTAAACTTGGGGGACAGATTCATGACCAAGATTGCTCACTTAATGCCAGTCTTTTTAGGGCATGGTTTAACCAGGTTTTGAGGACGGAGTGACCTATGTTGTGCAGTAGTTAGTGCTGTACGGACTGTGGATAGCTCTGGTTAGAGCACCTGACTTGTAATGCAGGGGTCTTTGGATTGATTCCCTGTTTAGCCAAATATTTTCTCCACTCAAGATCCAATACTTCTGGCATAGTCCCTGTAGTCATTTTTCACCGACAACATCATTTTAGCATATGACATATTCTCATGCATAAATGTATATAAATATGTACGAATATTTTCTTGAAAATTTGTACCATACACTTTAAATTCACCAGATGGAAATATGAATCTCATATTTTCACAAGGATCAATTGGACCAGTTTTCTCCATTTTACAGGCAATTTTGCAACATAGGACTTGTATATTTGTAGTCATTTTTCTTTGATATTAAGAGTATATATGTGGGGAACAAATTGATAATTTTAATTGGGGTTTTATGGGGTTCAATGTGGTATAACCTTAGACACACAATTTCGCATCAAATTACTTGCCCAACACCTTTAAACATGGATATATTGATTACTATGCTTTTATGTAAAGGAACAAAACCTAAAAATCATTTGTTTTAAAACTAATTATCATTGAAATCAGTTTTAGTAACATTGATCGCATTACCGATTTATATTTTAGTCGGGTTCGCGATTTTGAAAATATAAGCAGCATGGCGGACGATGTGGACGAGGTAGAAAACTTTCAAAAGAACGACAATGATGATGATGATCAAGCGGAAAGAGAGCATTTTATCAGGATTCTTAACGCCTTTAAGTTTTACAGGTTATAATTTTAATAATTCTGAGTGATAATGATAATGAGAATTTATCTTATATTGAGAATTTCTAAACTTATCATGTTAAAATTCAACGTTATGCAGGAGTCATTCCATGCGGCGAGTGTACATGGCGGAAAAATCTTTTAATGGTATTCCACAGCAACACCAGAAGTATATCCCACATTTTCTGGACAATTTGAAGACAATACAAACATGTATCAGCCATAATTATGAAATCATTCGCCTCATCATCAAAGACGCAGAGTACATGTTTGAAAACAAAACGCATGAAGCCGATGTCAAGGTTCGTTTATTTCAAATGAAAACCTATAGAATTAAAAATTTGAAACGTAACCAACAACAAATCATTTAATGGCAGGTCATGGTACAGGGTTTTGACACAATTTGAGCAAACTGGTATATTTAGTATATATAATGTGAAGGGAGCCAAAAATTCTTGGTTGCTTTCTTCAAACTCTCAAACTTCGGTTTGGCAATACTCAGATTGTGTCAAAACCCTGTGGGACGTGGTATTAAATATATGGAGGTATTAAATGATAATCTGGGCTAGATATATTAGGACTGACACAATCACCGAGTCTCGGAGCAATTATGTCTGGAAATTTACATTCAGATTCGGCCAGTTCTAGCAATTTTAAATGTGCACTTAGTTGACACTGTTATTTGGTTCAAATAAGTGATTTGACTGGAAGTACGTCCTCATTTGAATGGAAAATTTAGTGACTTTGTATTTTGGGATTTTGATACCTAGACAGTAAGCAATGCAAAATTAACAGTGATAGAGAGTTAGTTTAAAAGTCAAATCACTTATTTGAAGTGAATAGCAGTGTTGATGGGTGCATAGAATCACCAAAATTACTGCTAATCACTGAAATTACCAAAGAAATGACCAAAATTACCAATATTCATCTATATACCATCTAGTCACACATCAAATTTCATGAAGATTGGTAATGATTTGAAGGAATTGTTTCCATAAAACCGATTATTGTGACGTGTGAATCTGAGTTACTTCCCTTTACCGACAGGTACTCGGTAAGCGAACTATAAATATTAAACCAGTAAGTTCCAAATGGCAATGTAAAATTGAGGACAAATATCTTATTTTATCTACTTATCACACTATATTGTATAAATCAATACCATGAATACGATATATAAAACATGGGAAATAACTTGTATAAATTTACGCTTCACATTAATCGGTTTAATGACCGTAACTCCTTTAAATCATTACCAATCTTCATGAAATTTGATGTGTGATATAGATGGTATATAGATGAACATACACTGAGGTAATTTCGGCCCCTTTATTGGTAATTTCGGTCAATTCTTTGGTAATTTCGGTGATTCTATGTACCGGTGTTGATTGCTTGAAATGGCCGATTCTGAATGTAAATTTCCAGACATGAATTATGAAGGACTTGGTAAAGGCATCAGTCCAAATATCCCACCCAGCCCAGTCTCAGCCAAGATTTAATAGCTTTTATGAAGAGGAGTTTAAGCATTCAACAAAAATACCTGAGTGTCCTCGCACTCTTATTGTGTTTAGCAGAGCTAAGAAAATGAGTATATAGTCCTGCATGCAGGGAGGGTACCAAATTGATCGTAATGTCATTCAAGAATATTTTCTATGTTAGAATTATAGATTGGATAAAATTTTGTGAAGGTTCAATTAATTGAAATACGTGATTAATTTCAGTTTTAAATAATCAGTAATGGGACAGTTTAATCAAATACTGGGACAGATTGACAAAGATTATTTACCCTGCAAACATTAATTTAGCCAAAATTTTGGATGGATTGAGTAAGATTATTTACCCTACAGAAGTCCAATAGGGGATGGTTTGACTATTTTAGTGAACAAATGGACAAAAGTTTGTGGGACAAATTGATTACATGGACAGTTTTTCTAGGGGCCAGATTGACAGATACACAATATACAATTACCAAATTCTCGAAAATGTTCATATTTATTGTTTATGTTCATGGTAAGTTTTCAGTTCATTACCATGGAATCAAAGGTTTAAGGGCTGGGCAGTTTAGTTTACATGTACTGAAGGAGCAAAGGAGATCAGTCACAGTTTTCAGTAAAGTTTAGTGTGGAATATTTAGAAAAATTTCATAATCGATATTCGATAATCAGTCATAATCGTAAGAACTGTGTCGATCAATGATCAGTATAATCGGTATTTACATGTAGTTGATAAATGTTTATTATTTTGAGAGTTATTTCTTTTTTAATTCGTTTTATGCCCGGATATGTGCAACATACACACATCTAGATATTAGCCAATTAGGCCTAACGAGGAAATTGAAATATGTTTTGAACTGTTTTCTCTTGCCACAAATCAAGATTGGCTTTACATTTAAGAAAAAAAATCCAGACGTCTGACTTGGGTTTCCCTGGGTTGGGACATGCGTATATACATATCAAGTTATCAACTAAGCAAAGATGCATCCGAGTGTTAAATCTGCTTTTATATCAGAGCGGACTCCATATTAAAAAGTGGGATTTCAGCTAATGTTGCTGTTTTGCCTACCTTTATTTCATGGATATAGATAGGATTCAGTTATCGAATGAGTATTCTTCAAGTTAATCATGACTACTTTGATGCGATTGAAATTTTTTGTATTTGTGTGCTGATGTCATGTGCAAAGAAATCAGATGGCAAGGAGGCACCCTAAGTCAAAGAGTTGATGCTTCATTTGTCAGTGTTAGAACTTTTTACATGGCAATAGCATCAAATTATTCATGATTGATGTGTAGAATAATCATTCGATAAATGAATCCTCGCATCTTGGAAAGTAAACCCGCAAAATAAAGATGTAAAAGGTGGGCCAAAGCAGCGACTAGTCCAAAATATCTGACATTTTCCTGGGTTTTTTTTTTATGATTTTGATATTTACTGTGCCAGCAAAGTAAATATCAAAATCATAAAAAAGCCAGGAAAACGTCAGATATTTTGGACTAAGCAGTGACAATAGCTGGTGTTGCTGAATTCCTACTTTTCAATATGGAGTCCACTCTTGACTCTCCCCACACATCTCGTGATATAAAGGCGGAGTTAACAGTCAGAAGGCGGGTTTAACAGTCAGAATAATCAACGATCAGAACAATTTCTAAGAAGGATTAGTTAACAATCAGAAGGCGGGTTAATAGTCAGTAGGCAGGGTTAATAGTCAGTAGGCAGGGTTAACAGAAGAATCTCAGATTAATTATCAACCAGTGTACAGGCGACAATTGATTATGGAAAATAGAATCAGAATCAAAGAGCAAAAAATGATCGACAAGTCACAATTGATTGTCGGTGACAATCGTTTCATCACTATTAGTTACGTTTTACATTTTTTGACTCTTTTGTAAGAACTGTTAGATTGATTTTATCCAATTTTTCCCAAAGCACCCTTAAAAATAGGAGATGGAAGTTATACAAATGAAGGCCATTCCAAAGTAGATGATTAAGAAATATTGAACATAGCCTGTATTTTCATTATAAACTAAGAGTCAGGTGTGTTAAGTCCGTGAGTCCCAAGGTAAGGACAAAACCACAATAGGTGTTTAAAGTTTTACAAGGTAAGGACAAAGCCACAATCAGTGTTTAAAGTTTTACAATAATATACCAAATTGAATTTATAGAAAATAGAAAACTTTCTCAAGAACTACAAGGTGCAATGTTAAATCAATACGTGTACATGTATTTGAGATTCATGTACAGTACAAGCAATTAAAAAAATTAACTACTAACCGGAGATCGTCTGCATGTTACTAGCCCGTGAACTTCTGACAATACAATATAAACAAAAAGCTGTTGAAATCAATATGTAAAAATGGTCAGTTTTATATCTTGCATTATTAATTTGTTTGGTAGTTTCTGGTCAATTGGTGAATAATTCAGCTTAATCACGGCTTTTGACTTTTTCTGCACATAATGTGAACCACTCTCAAGTTCAAGAAAATATAAAATTTTCTTTGGACCTTTGGATTTCACAATATCTGAATACTTTTTACAGTACAAGACACTTTTCTCTTCATCAAAGTTTAACAATGGTCATGTGTCCTCTGTGTCAGCAAATGTTTTCTCTTCCTAATTGTTGGGTGAAAAGAAACGGGTAAAGATAATGAAGACAGTAATCAATCTCGTAAATCCTAAAAAGAAAACAAAATTGAGAGCAAGGCAAGCACGGATCTAAGCGGTTTTCAAGTTTTTCATGGAACTGACTTGTTATCAATGTGCAATGCTTATATGTTTAAACACATTGCAGATCTTGATTTGGTGACAAAGTTGAATCATGTAAGCTCAGTTGATGTAATATTTGACAGTTGTATAAGGAATAATTGTTTACTTTGGTTTAGATTTACAGGACAGCTAACAGGTCTGTACAATCTGTAGCTCCAGGCCTGGGTTTCTGGAATAAAACTTAAAAGTCGAAACTTGGACATAAGTCTGAGATTTTACTAAAATTTTGACTGCTCAAATAAAAGAAAACTCAAACTTGAGGTTTTTTTAAAAAAAAAATTTGAGAAATCCTAGCCAGGTGTCGGGTGATGGTAGGTAATTGCACACCCCTAATTGTAGTGGACACTCAATTCTGTTCACAACATTGCCCCCAGGAACTAGGATTTGGTCACAGTAAAGCTTCAGTAGGGGTTCAAACTATCTGGAAAAACTCTGAAAGAATCTTTCTAAAGAACTACAAAGATACAACATATAAATACATCATGCATCCTTTTGTAGATGAAGGTTTTTTACATCATAACTGTAGGGTTTTTGGCAGGGTCAGTTAAGACGCAAAGGCCTCTTGCTATGATAAATACTTAATTGTGTTTGAACTCTCAAACTGATGTCCTGATGTACAAATTTCATTAAGGTCTTCCATACACAGTATGATATCATACTACATATGGTGCAGTAAAAAAAAAACGTTACATACTTTGAAGCATATCCCTACAGCAGAGGTCATGTGATTATGTTGATGTGTGTATATTACTATTCAAACAGCCAGAGGAAAACCTCAAGCAGATGCCCCCCACCAACTTTGACATGGACAAGGTCAAAACGACCTTGAAGCAGTTTGTCAGAGACTGGAGCACCAGTGGGGAGGAGGAGAGAAAAGCCTGTTATGATCCAGTTATAGCAGAGGTCAAGGACTTATTCAAAGATAGGTAAGAGTTGGATTATTGTTTCCTGTATAGGTCTAAGAAAAGAGACATCTTGACTACAAGGAGACTCTAATCTGATACTATTCAATATCAACACTGTGCAGTCCATACCATTCATAATAATGGTATACACTTTTATACAAAATTTGGAATATTGTCATAAACATTTTTACTTTTTTTCTGTATTGAGCATGTCCGGATTAGATAAGCTTGATGCATTTACAAGAGTTTGAGTTACCATGATGGCTTTCTTAGCAAATTATATATCATTACTCTGGATTACCTTTTATCTTTCAAGTTTAAAGATGTCATTTTTCGTGAACATTCAGTTTGTCTATTATTACATATACAAATTTATTCATAAGAATAATATTTTTGTGTCAAGTCAACATCGTGAATTACATGAAAATAAAGTTCTCAAAAATAGAAGGTGAAATATATACCCAGCAAGCAAAAGTGTTACCTGTGTATCAACTGATGTAATGTCAGCCTCCACCTTTGTTTTTCAGAGATCCGTCCACCGTTGCAGTGCTGGTGCCGGGGGCAGGGCTTGGGAGACTGGCGTTCGAGTTGGCCAGGTGTGGGTACCGTTGTCAAGGAAACGAATGGAGCCTCTTCATGCTGCTGGCCTCCAATTTTGTTTTAAACAAGTAAGGGTCAGAGGTTAATGTCATGTTTTAATAAAAAAAAAAAACCAAGTAAGGATCAGAGCTTAATCACTTAATCAGCCCAGTCTGTAAGCATCATTACATATTTCGTAAATTTAATATTACAAGAATCAGAAGTCATTCATGTAATACTGATTGTGTAATTGTCTGGGGAATTCATGTTCTCACAATTTGACATGTATGAGCCATTTCACGATGTTAAACATGTACTGGTGTAAAATAAGGAATCTACTGTATCCTACAGTAGTAATGAATGAATGGATGACCTCTAAACAGGACAAGGTCATTCGTTAGTCAGTCCGGGCACGAAAATTAATTCCGGTGACAGTGATTTTTTTAAAGACCCATTTTCGGTCCGAATAACGACCCTTTCCCCTCCCCAAAAAGACCATTTTTTTCCCAAATTAACTTGCACTTTTCCCAATAATAAAAACTAAATAAATAACAAGTTTTCCCAATTCGAAAGCAACAGAACCCTTTTGAAAAATGTTGAAAAATCATTGGGTGAAAATTTCTGTGTGAAGAGTATTTTCGTGTACTGAGTATAGTTCTAACATTCTTACTGATACATGTAATAGAATTTCTTCAATGGTAAATACCGAGGTAGCCTGTAAAAACTCCAGGTCTTGTTTACATTGTCCGTGTTACATGTAGAATAAGACCCTGAAATTCTCCATTTCCATGTCACTTCTAGCAGATATAAGCAGACAGGACTTATTGAGACATTGTTATTTCCCTTGTATTAGATATTGACAATTTGTTTATGTGTTGTTTATATCCATACTGCAACTCTCCGGAATGCTGAAAATGGGAGTTTAACCACATCCATGTATGTTTTAATTCATTAATTAACACACAAATACCTTTGGTAATTTCGTTTTTATACTGTAACATTAATATAACATTTCACTGTTTGAATTCAATTCAGATGCACAGAGGTCAATTGTTTTACTTTGTATCCTTGGATACACCAATGGACGAACAACAAATTGTCATCTGATCAGACTCAGCCAATCAAATTTCCAGACATTAATCCCAGTGACCTTCCGCCAACCTCTGATTTTTCAATGGCTGCTGGAGACTTTCTAGAAGTTTACCAAACTCCAGGTAATCTATTGATCAGGTTTACAGGTAAAATATTCGTAAAAAGTCCACAAACTGAGTGTAAGAAGTGTAATAGTTTTATACTCATTCAATCACAAATGTATTATTATAATAGAATTTTTTAACAGCTATCTGTATGTTTTAGCTCGTTTACATTTATAGCGACTTCATGGCAGATGTTCTGTGATTGCAGTTTGTGTCTGTTAAATTTTTCGCTTTTAATTTCATCTCCAAAAGCAATTTTCAACTAAACTTCTCTTAAAGTATCCATTAGTAATAATTTTGGACAAGACATATTCGCCCCCCCCCCCCCCCCCCCCTCCATTTTTATGTTGTTGAAAAGACGATGCTACGTGCCTGTAGGCCTCGCACCGATACAGCTCCTATTCGGAACATGCAGGACACCGCAAAAACAATTGCTAGGTGGCTACAGTGCATTTTTGTAATTTCTGTTCTAAAGTACACCCCCTCCCCCCAAAAACGTAGAGCGCGGAATACAGATACGGACTGTGTAATGTACAGCAGTGCTTTGCTTTTTTCACATCTTGTTTTGAACATTGAAGAGAATTTATGCATGCGTCAAATTTTTTTTAACTACATAGGTGAATTCTTATTTATAGAACATGATGTAGTATATTCGTTTATTTTTATTAAGTAAACTTTGAATCAGTCGTCAGTACAAATGAATATGTTAAACCTTGTCTAAAACTAAATTGATTACGTTTTTTCTTTGAAATCAAGATGAAATTTTATGATTAGATTGTTTGAATTAAAACAAATAATATGTATACAGAACATATCGAAGGGAAAAAAACCCATTGGAAATGTAGATATATTGATATGATTTTTAAAAATACTAGTAGATAAGGAAGTATTCATTCGTGATATTTCTTTGTTATACAAACATACATGTACAATAATTAATCCAAAAAAAAAATATGAAGGAAAAAAATAAGGCGATTTTTGGACTATATATCTTTTCAAAAGAAAATATTTTATCCTATATTTAATGTAATTTTTCACTCCCAATTCGACAGTCTTAAAGTATCAGCTTTTATCAGAACTATCCGCGATAAACTAACAGAATATATAACAATGGAAAACGTAGTGAAGAAATGTGTTAAAAATTCCGAATTTTCACAAATCAACTTCAAAGCGCTGTGGGGAAAAGGGTAACGTCATCATTCAGTGGCGAAAGCAAATGCTACTGTTACGTCATAGGTGGCGTGATAGGCAAAGAGTTAAAACCAGGTCACTGACTTTTCATTAAGAAGGTATCCGTCTGTCTGTTAGCTTTTTCGTGTCCGACCCGTAACTTAAATACTACAAGGCCTAGAATCATCAAACTTTGTCTGTAGATACATCTTGGGTAGAAGGTGTGTCACACATTAAAACAAGGTCACTGTGACTTTTCATTAAGGAGATATCCGTCTGTCCGTCTGTCTGTTAGCTTTTTTGTGTCCGACCCGTAACTTAAATACTACAAGGCCTAGAATCATCAAACTTTGTCTTTAGATACATCTTGGGTAGAAGGTGTGTCACACATTAAAACCAGGTCACTGTGACTTTTCATTAAGAAGATATGACCATATATGGCAAAAACTTGTTCGGCTCATAACTTGAAAACTATTAGACCTAGAATCACCAAAATTGGTCAACTAATGCATCTTGGGTAGAAGGTGTGTCGCATCCTACTTTAAGGTCACTGTGACATTTAATTAAGGTAATATAAAAAAAAATGTTTTAATGGGTACAATCTATACTGTTAACAATATGTGACGGGCGTATCATGTGCCGTGGCAGTGCACTTTATTAGTTAAAAGGTGACCACCAAGTATTCCAGAGTGACTGGGGGTGCAGAGGGCATATATGTCTATTTGTCTTATTATACCCCCCCGAACGAAGTTCGGGGGGTATATAGGAATCTGTCTGTCTCTCTGTTCGTCCGTCCTCTGTCTGTCTGTGCAGATTCGTGTCCGGGCCATAACTTCTTTGTTCTTTGACTTAGGCATACCATATTGGGCACACAGGTGGATCACCATGAGATGATGTATTGAGTACCTTCATGGCCTCTATATGACCTTGACCCTTGACCTCAAGGTCAAAATTAAAGGGTTTTTTTTTACAGTGGATTCGTGTCCGGTCCATAACTTCTTTGTTCTTTGACATAGGCATACCATATTTGACACATGAGTGTATCACCCTGAGACGATGTGTCATGTACTTTCATGACCACCATATAACCTTGAACTTTGACCTCAAGGTCAAAATTTATTATGGGGTTTTGACATAGTCATACCAGAAGACATGGGTGTATCACCATGAGAATATGTGCCATGTACATTCATGACCTCTTTATGACCTTGACCTTTGATCTCAAGGTCAAAATTATAGGTTTATACCATGGATTTGTGTTCAGACTATATCTTCCATTTTCTTCTACAAAGGCATACCATATTTTTACTCTCAGGAAAGAGGTAATTCATACCTATTAACAACACCCTTTGGGAGATTGGGGTAAGCGGGGGGTATTCTTAGTGATCATTACTCACAGTACCTCTTGTGTAAATCTTATACATGTAGTAGTAAATGAAGATTGTTAAATAAATCATCTGAAGATGAACAATTGGACACCTACATTTGATTTATTAACACAAATTGTGAGCTGATTTGTCATTACATGACTTGTCAAAATGCAACTAGCAGACAAAGCAGTTTCTAGACTGTTGATTATTGAGATGCCAATTTTGACGTCGCTAAATAAGATCATGAAAAAAATCACTCACTAGACAAATCACAGCAAGATTCAGCTGGGCCACAATATTTTGATTTGATGTCAGATCTGAAGACAAAGTATCATAGTCAAGCTGAATTGCACAGAGATTAGCACAAACATTTTTATATTTCTGGGGTTTTTTTTATTTCCATATAATTATGATATATGTCAATGTGTATAGCAAAGATATACACATGTAAATATATAGTTTTAAAAGGCATGGCTTCAATTTGTTGTGAAGATGGGTCATATTTCTATTTTTTTGCTCTTGTAGGAGCTTTGCATTGAGGAACAATTTTTCAAGTTAGAATTTAATTTTGTAGAAGCCATGAATGTAGGGCAAGAAAGGTACAATAAAGTAAGGGTTTTAAAGTATTTCACAATTAGTGTCCCAGGCTTCACAGTCTTATAGGATCAAGGAAACTGGTGAGCAATGTAGCTTATGGCTGCTTGCTATGTGGAATAATGTATGGTAACAGTATTGTCTTTAGTCGAGCCTTTTGTTTACACAGATGTGTGTGACTTCAATAAAGCCCTTTGTTGACACAGATGTGTGTGACTTTAGTAAAGCCTTTTGTATACAGATGTGTGTGACTGTAGTAAAGCCTTTTGTTGACACAGATGTGTGTGACTTTAGTAAAGCCTTTTGTTGACACAGATGTGTATAACTGTGTGACTTTAGTAAAGCATTTTGTTTACACAGATGTGTATGACTGCGTGGCCACAGTGTTTTTCCTGGACACAGCTCACAATGTCATTTCCTACATAGAGACCATCTATAATATTCTTAAACCAGGAGGTTACTGGGTCAACCTAGGTAATGTATTGGATCCAAAGTGGTGGATCAAGAATTTTCTCTTCCTGTAAATCTATTGGGGCAATTAGATTTTATGAATCCAAGAAATTGATCAAGATGGTGATCATAATCCATCTACTCGAAACCAGGATCGTAAGGTAAGAGAAAGGGAAGGACCTGAGAACAGGGTTGAAATGTTGATGAATAGCAATCAATATTCAGAATTCCCACTGGTCAAATTTCTCATTTCTTAGTATGACAACAGTTTATTTATCATTTGAATGATTATGTCAAAGTCAACATGTAATTTAAGACTAAGACCAAAACAAATATCAAAACATTAGCAAATACAATGATAGAACCTCAATGTTACTTGTATGTCTGTTTGAATGAATGAGTATTGTTGCACAATGTGTATTGTGGTTAACTCTCGTAAAGGTTTGTCTTTGTCACCAAACGTACCGGAGGACACATCATGTTGACAGTGGTAAAATATGTACAATGACTTAAGTAGCACATGTCAGAGAACTGTCAATAGAGAACTGTCAATAGAGATCCTTTGATAGGGAATCGTTAATAAAGAACCATCAATATTTGTGATTAGTAAACCATTCTTGTTGAAGCATCTGACAGTCATGGCCAATTGTAACACATTTCTTTGTGAATGACCTCGATCTCTCGCTATTATTATTACTGGAGCATTTCTCTTCTGGGCCTGGGGCTTTGAGACCCTGTAAAAAAAAAAAAAGGCCACATGCTGCTCCGAGGCTCGCTCAGTGTAAATCACATGTACATGTTTTACACTATGTAAATGATATGAATCTTGGTCATTATAGCGTTTTTTTCAATACCGGGTTACAGATTTTGAAATACAAAGAAAACATGATGATGTTCCAGAAAAATATGTTTTGCTATGTAGGTGACCAGGTATCGAAAGGTAATTTTTCACTGGAAACATTACTTCAGGGTTCGAAATTAACTCATGTCCGTAAGTCTGAGACTAGTAAAAAACGTGTCGGACTAGTGAACTCTCTATAGCACTAGTCTGTACAGACTAGTGAAAATCCGGAAATCAATCTTGAATATGGTAAAGATTTTTAGTAAGATTTGTCCGAGTCTCTTAGATGTTTGAACTTATGGTCGATTAATTACCTGCATGGTTAAGTGTTTGTGTGACTATGACATCCTGAGCTTCCAAACACATGGAGTGCATTCGAGACCGCTGTTCTTCGAACATGCACAAATGTTTTCCAGACTAGTGAACATCAACGGTGACTAGTCCGTACGGACTAGTGCTTGAAAAAGTTAATTTAGAACCCTGTTTTGTATTGCTTATAAGAGTTATGAGATTGATCACTGTTCGTTATCTTCACCTTTCATACTGGACGGACTAGTGAAATGCTTTGCGGACGAGTGAACATCAATAATGACTAGTCCGTACGGACTAGTGCTTGAAAAAGTTAATTTCGAACCCTGTACTTGCATTGGGGAGTGGGCAAGTTACTGTCCACAACCCTGTGAACTGTCAATAGAGTTAAGTTACTGTCCACAACCCTGTGAACTGTCAATAGAGTTAAGTTACTGTCCACAACCCTGTGAACTGTCAATAGAGTTAAGTTACTGTCCACAACCCTGTGAACTATCAATAGAGTTAAGTTACTGTCCACAACCCTGTGAACTGTCAATAGAGTTAAGTTACTGTCCACAACCCTGTGAACTGTCAATAGAGTTAAGTGAGTAGCTTCATAGTTATTTTTTATTGCAGTCCAGGGATAGACATTAACTTTTCTTCGGGCAAGTAAACTCGGAAGTTTTACTTGTCCGAATGAAAAATTTAGTTGTCTGAAAAATATTGGACTCAAATAATCCTGTCAACCAGTAACTCTAATTATCTCTCTCTGTCAATTGGTGATACAGTACGATCTACTTCGCTATAATCTGACGATTTGGTAAAGAAAACAGCAATATATGGAGTTGGACTTTATGTTCTAATATTTGATATTCATCAAGCTTAAAACAATTATTATAATAATCACATTTCCTACTTAAATATTAAATCACTTGCACCATCAGACAAGTTTGTATTGAGTTTCACTTGTCTGAACTGGGTTTTCACTTGCCTCGGGCAATCGGATCCCTGCAGTCTCTTAGTAAATTATTTAAGAACAAGTATAATCAAATATTGATATGAACAAACAAAAGAACAAAACCATATAAATATTACTACACTCAATCTACTCAAATGTCCTTTCAGATATGTTCACTGCAAAGATTGATTTTATCTTGCTTAACGTCTCTCTCGAGAATTTTTCAATCAAGACATATGGAGACATCACCAAGACCGGTGAGAGGCTTCAAATTTAGGCCTATGCCCGGCCATTGAGCAGTGAGGGATCTTTAGTGTGCCACACCTACTGTGACACGGGGCATCCGGTTTTAAGGTCCTCTGCGAGGACCCGTGACATTCACACCTGATGCTGAGTGTTTGGCGATGGAACTGTCACTACCTGTTTTAAAGACTTAGGTCTGTCGTGGCCGGGATTCGAACCCCGGCCTCCTGCATGTGGGGCGAATGCTCTAACCTCTTGGCCACCGTGGCTGCAAAGACTCAAAATGTTAATTTTAAAAAAAATTTAAAAAACAAAAACGGTAGCATAAAATGGCTCCAAAATGTACTGACAATTAATCTCAACATAGACATTAACTTTCTGATGTTCATCTTTATATACATGTGTAATGTGGTATCGCACAAGCCTCTTGTCCCTGATTTGACATGTCTATGTCAGAGTTATGTCCCCATACACTGGAAAGTCCCCAGGAAGAGATCGTTGCCTTTAATCTGTTGTTCATTCATCAAGTGTTAGCTTCAGTCCCTGTAAATCTGTCTTATGTTGGACCCAGAATGACGATCACTGTGGTGGGGAAAGTAACAAATCTATGTGATTATGGTACCTAGGCCATCATTAAAAATATTTTTGTTTGATGTACTTCGACCCACATTTTTCAAGGTGGGTAGGTAGATAGGTATTTTTTTATTATTTTTTTTTGCAGTATCGAAAAAATTGATTATTGTCATAAAAACGCAGACTTAGAGATTTATTGATGTTTTCATTAAACATTGGACAAGACAGATTTAATAATTATTGCTATAAAACATTCCTCAAAAAAGTTTCTTAGAGAATATAAACCTTTAAAATGAAGCAATGTCTTTTCCCCTGGAAACCAAATTAAAAAAAAAATTAAAAGTACTGAAAAAAATGATTGGGTAGGGGCGATTTTCACGGGTCAGTCGGAGTACATCAAAACAAATCAATTTTTATTTTTGGCCCTAGTCAGAGTTAGTATTGTTCCAGTATTAACTACATGTAAATCTATGTAATCCTCTCTGTTCAGTACTGTATGTAGATCTATTTACATACCGATTTATGTAAAATCGCTTTCCACAGGTCCTCTTTTGTACCATTATGCTGACATTGAAAATGAGTCGTCTATAGAACTGAGCGCTGAGGAAGTCTTGAGAGTGGTCGAGAAGGTTGGATTTGTGATTAAGGTACCTCAGTACTACTGTCTGTTCTTAACTGTAGAATTTATTGTTTGTACTGTGAATATTGCATGTTGACCCATTTGGCAAGGCAAATTTGTTATCCCCTTGCTGGGGATACAGTAATTTACCCATGTATGTGTTGAGAAAAATGTGATGAACACCTTATATTTATATTACAAATCGCATTTTCCTCTATGAACCAACCAATTTTTGCATGCGACACAATCCGTTCACATTGACTATGAATGAAATATGAACTAGCTTAAAGCACGCAACTGAGAGAGCGTAATGATTTGAAAAAATACAACATGTGTTACAAAGATCTGGCAAAGTCTTATCTCGGATTAAGATTGTGAACTTCCGTGGATTATCATCCCAATCTTGTGGTCTCCTAGCTCCAGAATACAGAGCACCGTGCAATGTTGATAAAAGGCAGGGAAAGACAAAGTGTGACATCATTTCCATGTTTTGACGTACGTCACAATACGATTGTGACAGAGGCTAGGAGTTCGTTTTATGCAACAAAATATTTCCTGACTTAGACAAGCAATGTAAACAAATGTTGATTAAGTAAATGAATATCAATATAAGAAATGAACATCACTTTTGAGCTGTTCATGGTCAATATGAACGGGTTTGGATTTGAGGCAAATTCTCTGTGAAGTGATGTTCACTTCTTAAATAATTAGTGTCATTTCACTGATCAGACAAGTATTGGCCTCACACTTGCTACAATGATAAAAAGTGGAAGGAGAAATATCCCATTCAATTTCTAGATCAAAAGGTCATATGTCTGTAGCGGTCAACCGGTTTTTATCGCTGGTGGCCAGATAGCTCAGTTGGTAGAGCACCTGACTAGAGATTCAGGGGGCACGGGTTCGAATCCTATTCTAGTCTGTTGCATTTTCTCCCTTCGTGTTACATTTGGTATCGTAGACCAGCCCCTGGAACTGACAGGTGAAAATGCCTGCCAGGGGATTAAGATCCTGGGTTGATGTCTTCAAGTGTAAAGAAATTTAGAGAGGGAGGAATGTAGCGGTGAGCCGGGTTCGATTGCCGTATTATGAATCAACAATTCTGCTCTGCAAATGTGTACTTCATGTCTCCCAAGGCAGGAATAGGTTTATACATTGTGAAATTGTGGGTCTCCGAATAAGCAATCAGACAGTTTGATGTTGGTTTGTGTTTAAAACTAAAGACTACGATTTTTACATGATGAAAAAAGGGGCCTCTACATTTATCCATGAAGTTTACACTAACAGCACGGGGAGAGCTGGATGTAATGAGTTACATTGCTTTCATTTGGCTCAGTATATATTGAATGTGACTAAATGTGTAAATCTCTGTTTACAGAAAGATGCAAAGGAAATTTCCAGCACGTACACCCAGAACCCCGTCTCCATGCTGCAGTATCGATATATCAGTGTCATGTTTGTGTGCCAGAAACCACACGAGCCAAACTCCTCCTGATATCTCCACCACAATCATCACCATGGTGACAAACAACCATTTCATGGTGTCACGCCATGATCTCCATGGTTACCATACTATGAATATGGAATTCAGTGGCGGATCTGGAAGGGGGTTACAGGATTAGCAACCTTGCTTTGGTCGAACGTTTTAAACAAAAACTGAGTATTTTGTGCCATGTTGGGGTCTGCAATCCTGCTATATGGGGTGGAAATGGTTCATAACCCTCTCTTCAAAATTTTCTGGATCCGCCTCTAGAATTTATTTGAGAATTTTTCATGTCCTTCAAATTTAAACTGATACTTAAAGGGAGAGAACTCTGTTATATATTTAAACTGTAACCAGAAAGTCCTCTTCTCCACCACTGAACTTGAAGAAAAAATTTCTAGGTTTTTTTTTTCCTGATGAACTTGGTATGAATGTTTTGTAGGAATATTAAAGTTTTTAAATTCAACTTTTATTTTTATTTAGATTATTGAGGGCAGTACATTGATATATACGTATGGACAGTACAGTGTATCTAGAGTGACCAGGTGTCACTTTCTATGTCTCCGGTCAGTGTCACTTTCTATGTCTCCGGTCAGAGTACACCAAGGAAATCTATTGTGATCTGTTCCTGTCTGTTAAAAGGGTAAACACATCAATGAATATTGTATAGTGGATGAAAATTTGAAGACGTGCACAATAATTGTTCACATCTACATCCCATTCATAAGGAAACAGCTGTTATAACAGTTGGTAAAGATATCGAATGCAAAAACATTGGAAATGTAAGTATACTGCTATATACATATACAAATGTATATTGTTAAAAAAGTCAGTGCTTATATGGAGAAATAGGATACCTTGAAACATTAAAAGTTTATTACTGAGCAACAGGTAAATGTAAATAGTAGAAGCACACCAGTGGATTATGTCTATTGAGGTGTATACAGGGATTACTATCCAGTGAGGTGTAAAAGTGGATTAGTGGACAGTGAGGTGTTTACAGGGGTTAGTGGCCGTGAGGTGTATACAGGGATTAGTGGCCGTGAGGTGTATACAGGGATTACTGTCCAGCAAGTTGGATTAGTGGCCGCGAGGTCTGTACATGGATTAGTGTCCAGTAGCTACAGTCCACATAACTGGTAAACCTGTTCAAAGTATTTTGTTTCAGGTCCTAACTTTGATCATGGAAACAGTAGCCCATGATGTAGTTGGATTACACAGGTTGCTTGTGAACCAGTTCTCTGCTGACCAAGATAGTCAATGCACATTCCCAATTCTATAATGGAGAAACAAACACCACTCTTGATTGCAAAAAAATTGAAGACATTCTGTTTTATTGAGCTTGAAAGGTAATCATTGAACCAACTTTCCATATTTTTAGGGGGTTGTGATTATCTGTTGTTTAGAATTTTAGACATGCTTTGAAATTGAGTATTTGAATTTTTATAAATATCCAGTTGATCATGTGTCATATTGTAAGCAGAAACAACCCAGTCTCTTGTTGAAGAAATTTGGAGCTGTACTCTACATTGATGTAACAAGACAGACAAAAGCTTGATCCCTCACTTCTCAATTAATTAGATCTATGGGAGAGGTGACATGTGGAGAGAACATGTATTAAGCATTTCATCAGCAATATTAAACAATATGTGTTTGTGAAACACAAATGCCCCCCCCTCCCCCTCCCCCGATATTGGCCAATTCCAAAGATGGCCAAGGTCACAAGGACAAATATTTGGTACCGGTAGAAAGATCTTGTCACAAGATATGCTCATGTGCAAAATGAAAGCTCTAATAGTTATGACAAATGTCTTTTTTTAAAGTAGGTCAAATACCAAGGTCAAAAGGTTAAGTACCCATGGAAAGCTCTTGTCACAAGGAATACTCCAGTGAAATATCAAAGCTCTAGCACTTACTGTTCAAAAGTTATTAGCAAGGTAAATTTTTTCAAAAAGTAGGTGAAACTCCCAAGGTCAAGGGTAAAAAATGTTGGTACCCGCAGAAAGGTCTTGTCACAAGGAATACTCATGTGAAATATCAAAACTATAGCATTTACTGTTCAAAAGTTATTGGCAAGGTTAAAGTTTTTAAAAAGTAGGTCAAACTTCAAGGTCACATGTCAAAAATGTTGGTATCCGCGGAAAGGTCTTTTCACAAGGAATACTCATGTGAAATATCAAAGCTCTAGCATATACTGTTCAAAAGTTATTGGCAAGGTTAAAGTTTCAGACAGAATGACAAACAGGACAAAAACAATATGCCCCCCCCCCCCCCACCCCCCCAAATACAAGCTGCTAATAAAACAAGACTGTGTACTGTATATGTATATAAGTTCTTTTTATTTTCAAGAAGGTATTTATACTTGAAAAATGGTACATACATATAAATTACAACCTTTCTATATACCCTTAGACCACAGAATTCCTCTGCATGATGTGAAACGTCAAACAATAATTTATAGATACGTGTATTATGAATTAAGTCATTTTAAAAATTGGAGTCTCTCTGTCCTTAATAAAATAAAACATGTCTGCAATGAAGTCTGCACACAAGCTGAATTGCAATATAAGCATACATCATTTCTTTGTACATATATACCTTGTATATTTTTGTGAATGCATTTTTCTGTGATTTTTGTCTTGTCCTAGTTGCACAACTTTAACAAATGTTCAGGGCTTTATACAAAAATAAAATTCTAACAAATAAAAAAACAACTTATGAAGCATGTGTAGGTTACAATTACACATGATATAGTAATGGTGTTATGTAAGAGTTTGGATGATGCATTTCGTAACATACAATGAAATATTCATGTTCAAAATTTATTTGCCTGACTAGTGTGAAAAACTTGAAAATATGCTGTGGTATATTCTCAATATTATTTCACAATAATATAACAATGCTACATTAAAAACAATATTGATGAAAGCAAACACAGTTGTTGACCTACAAGTACATCATCAAAAACTCAGATATATAAATTAAATATAAATACTAGGGCGAGTGTTAATCATATCATTTCCTTTTTCTTGATATCTGTATAATAAGTAATTGTTTATACCATGTGACAAAAATCAGCATTAAATGCAAAAATTGTAATCAGCTGTGCAGCATTTCATGACTGGTACCATAAAAAGAATATCAAGTTTTAAAGGATGCACCATTAAATAGGCTGAAGGAAATTCCACTACTTTTTGTGGCATGTAAAACATTTATTTCTTCCCAACTGGCTTTGGTGGTTTGAAAATTCCAATTTTCCGAAGCTTGCGCACAATCATGGGAGCACAGGTCAAGGTTATCCCTATACGAGGTACAGCAAACATTTTGTGAACTGCATAAGCTATTACAAATGTACTGGCACCAGCTGCGACACTTGAATCCAAAATGGCTTCTGAAACACCTAGCTTACGGAGAATGCCGATGACATCAACTCCCATGGACACCAACATGTAGAAAAATCCCAGGGACGTCAACGCAATGCAGATATGGAAAATAATGACAACAGGGCCGTATTCCTTCACGGCCCGCTTTAGTTTCTGCCTCTGTGTCAACTTTTCCTCATCTGGCTTTGCTCCAGTCTCTTGGTTATTAGTATCTTCATTCGTTTCATCTTTGAACTCCTTTCTCTCACTAAATACAAATACCGAAGTTGAAAACTGTCTATTCACGTGTGCGACATTAATCCCATTTGGCTTTCGACTAAGAGACAGAGTGTTGCAGGAATCGCGGTCTTTTGTATGAAATGTAGCATTTGTAACATGTATACATCTTATTCCACTTGGAACACAGGACGCAAATTTCGAATGAGATTTTTGAAGTGGAAATGTGTTGGTAGGACAGCAGTTTATATGACCCTCTGTCCGTGTGAATGTTCCAAAACGTGACCAACAGAATCGCATTTGCGGGAAAATTCTATTTTCCTTTGACATGACATAATTGCTTTCACATTCAATAGACTTCAACACGCAGAGTCTGGATCTAATTCGGTGCATTTTTGTTGGATACCCAAGACATTAACTTTCCAAGCACTTGTTGATTATTTAACAGTCAACTCGAGTTAATCGAGTTCATCATTGTCAAATGTGAGCTTAGCACACGATGGCTCCCCTGAAATATATTAAGCGTTTGCAAGATCAATGCAACATACTTCCTAATTACAGAACCGTATTGGTGGAGATAATATATATCCGGTTTCCATAAATGGGTCCTTCTCCACGGTCAATAACGACCATACTTAATATGATCTAGTAAATGGATGGTGAGATTTTTATAATCATTGTGTCATATCACAGGCGCCTGAATTTCTGTCAATAAGTCGCTCAATAAAGCCAAAGATCGAAAAATCCTACCCCCTTGCGTACACTTTCTCTTTATAAAAATATGAAGTAAAAGTAATCATTTGCAGCACACATTTTTAGAAAATTAGATTTTTCTTATTTTTACAAAAGGCTGATAACTCTTCAAAGAGTCTCATGTGTATAAAGGTCGCGGCTTCTAATCATTTACCAGCCTGAGCCATGTGAATTTCATCTACTTTACTACCATCATTGTTTAACAGATATAGACATTTATATGTTGACTTTAATCCTTTAAAATTGTTAGTCCCGTGGGTATTCGGGTTAGGTCCTTGATCAGTATACCCCTTGCTTGGGGTGTTCCTTTGGATGAGACGAAAAAAAACGATCGAGGTCCTGTTAAAGTGTGGCACGGGTGAATACCCCCCCCCCCCCCCCCCCCCCCCCCCCCCCTGCTCAAAGGTCGTATAAGCGCCGAACATAGTCCTAAATTTTGAAGCCTCAGAGTTTCACTGACAGTGGTGACGTCTCCATATGAAACATTCTCAATTAAGGTAGAGACGGATAGCAACCACGTGATCAGTAAAAATCGTGTATATTCACGTGAATTTATTTTCCGGAATTCCGTACGCCGTCATAAAGTAGTTGAAAAACATAAAGGGGTTCCGAAAGTACAAGTTGTTGCTGTGACTGACTCGATGATTGAGGGGGTCGTCTCGACGAAAGATAGAGACAGTTGGCCATAGTTTAGATTAGGAATACGTCAATGTAATAATAGTGGACCAAATGTTTCGTCCGTGCAGAATGGCACTTTTTACCTCACGACCATGCATAGCTGCGCTACGTAAACAATTTTACAAAGTTGTTGATGTAGCGTGATCGTGATGTCCGACTCCGAGTACGAGTGCTGCGAGTTTCAATACTGTTTATGTAGTCATTGAGAGTTTAAACAAAGTTTCTTCTGAGAAGAGAAATTCGATGGATGCATTCAACGTGGATAACGAGATTATAATTTCGTTTGGTAAGTGAAAAAATATGGCAAATTAAATTTGTATTCAACCCACTTTTCCTCTGCTATTTCACAACGTGATTTTATAATAACATCTATAAACACACAACTTGGAGATGTTTCATTTTCTTTGCATTTATATATTCCATATGTGCCCAAAATAGAACTCCTACAAGCTCATGTAATTGTAAATGAATATCATGTATATGCCACATTTAAAAAAATAGGGCTCTCAGCCTCCCACAAGTTTTTTTTTGGAGGGGGGGGGGGGTGTTGCACTAAATTTCTATTTGGTATACATGATAGTACTTATAGTATCTTGAAATTTCATTGACCTAAGATATATTTCAAATCTGGGGTTTCATGTTTCACACAAGCATGAAAGTCTACAATTTAAAATATTAATATTTTGTAAAATCACAAGTCCCCTCATAGGCAAATGTATGTATTGTATGAACATAAGATATATATGTTCTTCTCTTGACCCACACTTGGTAAAGGAGACATGTCTGATAAATCTAGAGTTGACTTGTTTTGATATTATTAGAATGAACTGACAGTTTATCGTATGAAAACATATTTGTCATCTCATATTGCAATATGATAATCGTGATGTTTATTCACCTCATTAAGGGGGGGGGGGGGGGGTATGGGGTATGTACAGTTTAAATAGAAGTTAGCTATAACAATATAAAGTAAATAACAATCATTCAGATGTACTACTACTGCAAGAGTTCACATTGCTGCACTGCACACATTTAACATAGTGTTACATATGTAATACTGATTTCAGACAAGATTTTAAAAATTAACATAACAAATGTAATTTTCAATATATCAGTATTTTAAAGTTCACTGAAGATGCATTGAGACACACAATTTTAAAATTGACATTGTCTGACACAGTATAATTAATGATTAATACTGACTGTGCAAATATTAATTATGATGATTTTTTCCCTAAGTATCATCCTAAGGACAAGTGCAAGTTGAAATGGATTTCGAGTCAACAACTTCAACAGCAATTTGCCTTGAAAATCAGCAAGAAAGGTACAGTATTTTCTAAGATATAATTGTTTATTTTAACACCAGACATTTGTAAAGGCTGTTCTTAGTATATTAAATAATCATATTCATCTTTTTTTTTTTTCAATATTTGAATATACAGAATATATTTTAACAGGTACTTCATTTACATTGATGATGTCATATCCCCTGAACCCCACAACTTTACAGGTTACAGAGAAAATTCAAGAACTTCTGCACAATGTGGGACTCGGATAGAATCAATAATGTATTTGTGAGCCCAGATATATTGTGCAACATACTAAAGTGTGAATTTAGTTGAAAACAAGTACATGTACTCATGTATACTATTATATGTCTTTCTTAAAGACAATAATATTGCATAAATGTAGATGAAGTGTCATTGTTGATTATTCTAAGTTTTTGATATATCAAAATCAGTAAACATTTCTAAATGAAAATAAAATACCAATTTTATAACTTTTAATCAATGTGTTTGAATTTCTCATTTTCTAACACCCCCCCCCCCCCCCCCCCCCCCAACACATTCAGTGCATATATACCGTGAACTTGGAGAAATTACAAATAGATAATGCAGTATGCATGCATTCTGAGTTATCCAATAGCGAGTTTTTGTTTCAGTGTGAGACTACAAGTAGGACTCATAAACTTATGAAGATACATATATATTTGTGAGAGCAAGATAGCTGATATGGGTCTCGAGATCCATGGGTCGAGCCTCGGTGGTGGTCTAGAGGTTAGAGCATTCGCCCCGCATGCAGAAGGCCGGGGTTCGAATCCCGGCCGCGACAGACCTAAGCCGTTAAAACAGGTAATGAAAGTTCCATTGCCAAACACTCGGCATCAGATGTGAATGTCACGGGTCCTCGGATATGATCTTAGAAACGGATTCCCAGTGTCACAGTAGGTGTGGCACGCTAAAGAACCCCCACTGCTCAATGGCCGTAAGCGCTGAGCAAAGGCCTAAATTTGAAGCCCTTTACCGGTCTTGGTGACGTCTCCATATGAGGGGAAAATGCTCGAGAGAGAGAGATAGACGTTAAACAAGATACAATCAATCAATCCATGGGTCGCTTGAGTTGAAATTTTTCTATTGATATTGAATATAAAGTTGTTATTTAAACATATTTGGTGCACTATGCTGTATAATCATATCAATTTCTTCAAATAGGTATAATAGGTAAGCGTGTCTGGTTATTATAGAAAATTGTATGAAAAATAACTGAATATTAATGCAATCATTGTGAGTGCGAAAAGGTCAATTGCAAGAGCACATACATAAATGCATTGGGTGATTTAACAGGGGGGGGGGGGGGGGGCAACCGGCGCGAGCCCCCCTAAAATTTTCAAGTTTAAGGTAAATCGTGGTATGTTGTTTAGAAAAATGTATACGATAAAAGAAGCAATAATTTCCTCCACTCTCGGAGAAATAAATGTCTGACAAAACATTTTGATTTATTGAATTACTCTTAGACCCCTGCCTCATACAGTCCCCCCCCCCCCCCCCCCCCCCCCGATTACAGTTTCCGATCCGCTCCTGAAATAGCTTATAGAAACCTTCTTATTGTCGTGTTTCAATTCTCAGAGGTAATTTGGGATCGAATGCTTAAACATTTTAAGTTATTAAAAAGTCAGTAGTTTATCTCTGCTGGCTAAATCCTTCTTCTCAATGCGCCGAGTGCAATTCATGATGTCTATGTTCCTGCTCATTCTTTCTCCTCCATACCATGCAGTATATTAAAGGGGTTGGGATGTAATGGAGACATTTGTTTTAACAAATATAAATTGTATTTCTATTTTTTGTGGGGGTTTTTATGTGGGAAAACTCTAATATTAATCATCAAATGTGATGACATATGATAAATTTATATTCTGAGTGTAAGTGCACAAAGGTCAACAACGAGAACTACAACAAAGTATAAGCTAAAATTTGAAATACATACTTTCTGTATTATATTTATTAATTTAAAAAAGGTATTACAAAGAATCTTCGAATTTTAGCAAGCTTTTTTTGATGGATTATTTACAACATCTTTTAATAATTCTTTTTCTTACGAAAATGTGTAGTTTGTAAAAAGGGGGGTGGGGTTAGGAATTTTTTGCTAGTTCCATATTGAACCCCATTATGGTGTATAATTTTTTTCTTATATTTAACTTACTAGTAGACTAACCACTTAATGAAATAAAATAAGAAATTTGATGGGTAATTTTTTTGCAGCTAAAGCAAAAGTATGACCCTGTGTGCAAATATTGTGCACTATTTGAAGGTAATAGGCCAATGTAGCTTTGTTGAAGTAATGTTGTTGCATGTTAACAATGATTGCTGAACTTGAAATTGATGTGTAATATACAAATTATGTGAAAGGTTGTTTGAAACCATATATGACAAGTTATGATCCTTTTTACAATAAAAATGTTATAGCTCTATTTGTATATTGCTCTCTACTTATTTTTCTTCACTTTTTACGCTTTGCAAAGACTAAAGAAGGTGCTATTAAAATTGCCATATTTCTCAAAAACAAGGTCGATTACCAACATTGATTTTTTAATATGTTTTATATCAAAGCTTCATCATAAACATATATCGAAATTTAAAAAATTCAATGGTTAATTTTTTTAGCATCAACCTATCAATCTCTACCTTAAGAGGGACGTAAAACAATATATAAAATCAATCAATCAAAATTGTTTATTATCCATTGAAGTTGCGTTATACGTACATTGTATACCTTAGGTCACCTAAGGTATGTAAACGATGTTCCCAGGGACGCAACATCAATGGTATAGCACAAAAGCCCATGCCTACACATAATTTTCGCACGTGTACACACACACACAAATTAAATTAATGCCTAAGAAAAAAGTAACATATCTCCTCACTTTCTGCTTGAAATTATTCCACTCTCCTGTGATGTCATCAAATTTTGCAAAAATCATTGATTTATTTAGATTTATGCATGATTGAAACATAAATTTTGTTGGAGTCTTTTCCGATAGTTATTGTAAAATAAATTATATTTCAAAAGTCTTAAGTTATATATGAATAATCAATGATATGTTTTAAATGCTGAATCCAAGGGCATTAACTCCGTTTTTATTGATTTCTTTCAGTATCATACCCCACCCCACCCCCACCCCTAAAATGTTCAAATTTAAGGTAAATCGTGGTCAATAATTTCTTCCACCCTCGGAAATATAAATGACAAAATCTTTTGATTTATTAATTAAATTGATTTTATAAATTGGGAGAACTTACATTTGCGTGATTTCATTTATTTCACCTTATCAAAAATGATACAAAATGGTAAAAATGACTACATAGGAGACATATTTCAAGCCCTATAAAATCTGTATAATCTAGGAGCAAAGCCCAGAGAATTTCCGAGCTAAATTATAGATCAAAGATGACCCATGTCATTTAATTAACACTGCTCAAGGTGCAACTTATGCATGTGTACATATAGATGATTAGATCTTTTAATGGGGAGGCAAACTGTTTTACCATGTACTTTAAAACACTGAAAAGATGAGGGATCAACTCCAGAATGTAGGAAGAAGAACCCCAATTAAATATGATTAAGGTTTTTTTCCCCTCTTCCAAATATAGAAAATATATGTCAAAAAACACATAAAATATAATTATGAATTGTACGTACGTTTTATTTGGCCAGAACTCGGTTACTGTAGTTTCAGGGGGCTCATACCTCACCAAGGTTTTGCCTCGGACATATATGCATTATATGGACTTAATCTTGAAAGCCCACCTAGCACCTGCCCCTTCCCCTAGTTCAGAAAATCATAGTTCTGGATCCGCCGCCAATGTGTCATCGTGAACCGTTTCCAAAAAGCATATATAAATGTTGAAAAAGATTTATCATGTTTGAGAATCATTCTTATATATTGCATTTGTTACTTAATGATCTATTTGCAAGATCATGATGATAGGTAATGGGGGGAAAATCGAATAAGTCGTTCCACGACTTGATGTGAACAGAATTACCATCGGGTTCGCTATTCCTGTCCATTGACCTTGGTAGAAAGGAGAGAAAATGGTGGTCGGTCTGCTCACACGAACTACTTCACGGGTGGCGAAGTCCACATCTCGCCAAGTAGCCAGAAGGAATGTGACTACAGAGCCAAAGAAATACAATCTACCAGATTTCGACGACACAACGGCGGATCCATATAAAGTAAAATGTCATTTGTGTAACTTCAAAAAGCTCGTTACGAAATTTTTTGTCTTATTAAAATTTGACATCCATCGACTATTCTGGTGACCAACCAGTATTCCGATAGTCCGGTAGTGCGACGGTCCTATAGTCCGACACTTCGGTAGTCCGACGATACGGTAGTCCGACGGTCCGAGAGTCCAAAACGCCGATAATTTGTGGCCACATATAAGAGATTGCTATGTAATAGGCAGCAGAAAACAAGATTAAGTGCCGTGTGCCAGAGCGATTTTTACGTCACAAGAGCAAAGCATCGCACAGAGGGAAAACTTTGAACGGGTTCGACCTACATCGGGTACCTGTAAAGTGCGAAATAAAACGAAATATACCGAAACGAGACGAAACCCACCGAAAGGAGACGAAACAGATTGTATAACCGAACTCTATTAATTATAATAATTAAAAATGGTATCTTAAGCCCCTGTTAAAGTTACCACATATAAATAAAATTCGCCTCCCCATTGTGGTAAGCTTTCGGCTTGACAGATACAAAGTTTTAAAAGTTGAAAGAGGGTGAGTAAGCACAAAGTTCAGATCCGAAGTTGATTGAATACCCTGTGTAATTAGTTTCGGATCTATAAATTTCAGAACAGAGGGTTACAGTTCGACATAAATATACGTTTCAGTATTTTTTGCTCTAAAGACAAATCTATGTATACATGTGGATATGGTGTATTTGTATATAGTATATCAAACGGTGGATTCTGAGTATGTCTTCCCGTTCTCTTTGTAATTTCTGCTTCCCTTGTTCATAAGCCTTTTGAGTTTACAAAATGCTGACATCCTCCTGATATTATTGCATAAAAAATTCAGTTTTCCGTCCCGTTTTCAATTCCCCGTCCTAGCAACAAAACAAATGTATAGAGTTATATTTAGACTCGCTACATATCAATAATAATTTTTATAACACATGTATATATATTTTACCGAATTGCATTCATATAATATGGTATACTATCTAATTTTTTCCATTATTGAAAGTACTCACACCTCAGCAGTTAGAGATAAAATAAAAGGTTAAGAGCTCTCCCTGCTTTCAAATTTCTCAGACACCAGTTTCTTAAAACAATGTATCTATGCCCAAAGGCGGATCCAACGCCAGTGACCCCACCCTTGTTTAGTGTGTTTCGCCAGACCTCTGAGACTGTAACTCTCCGTTCTGAAATTTATGGATCTGAAACTAATTGCACATGTTATTTAATCAACTTCGGATATGTACATTTTGCTTACTCACCACCTCCCCCCTTTCCAGCTTTTAAAACTGTGTATCAGTCAAGCTGAAAGCCTACATCAAAGGGGAGGCAAATTTTATTTATATGTGGTAATTTTCACAGGGGCCTAAGATACCATTTCTAATAGAAGAGTTCGGTTATACAATCTGTTTCAGTTCATTTTGGTGGGTTCCCCCCCCCCCCCCCCCCCCCCCCCCCCACCCCACCAATCCTTTTTGGCTGGCCCCCAGCTTCCCCCTTTCAAAAACGATGCCACATGCCTGCTCGTGTCCCCTTAACACTTTCAAAAGTAGGGAGTGGAGACAAGAGTATGTATGTGCCCCTTCCTTACACTTCTGGGACCCCAAACATTATCCTCATCTTTATATCAAATGTTGTTTGATAACATCCTCTCCATAATTCTAGTGCAAGAAATTTCTGTTCAAAAATTGTTATTTGCTATAAAGAAAGGTATACCATAAAATTGGTATAAAATTCGGATATACAGATTTGCGTTGAAAAACTTAGATAGGCTCTGATTGGCGCATAATTGCATTATTGTCGTCCCATACAAAAATTTATTTCCTTATTGATTGTGTTATGCCCCGTTATACAGAAAATTTTAATTTAATAAACTTTTGCCCATGGATTGGGGGGGGGGGGGGGGGGGGGGGGGCTTGAAAATTTTAAGACTGAGCAGAGTGTAGGGATTCCTACCATTTTTAACTTGTTATTTCAGGGGTTGGCGGTGATTATGTAGGTTACCGTCGCCATCTTCATGACGTTTATATGGAAAATTTTGGAATTTGAATCCCATTTTAGCATGTGCCCCAATCTAAGTTTTGTGCTCTCCTACTAACACTTTACGATGTTTGACTATGGCATTGGCGTTGCCTTATAGCTAATAACAAATTCGTCCGAACAAATTGCTAATACGTCCGAACAAATTACTAATTTGTCCAAACAAATAGCTAATTCATCCGAACGAATTACTAATTTGTCCAAACAAATAGCTAATTCGTCTGAACGAATTGCTAATTTGTCCGAACGAATGTCTATTTCGTCCGAACAAATCCATAATTCGTCCGAACGAATTACTAATTTGTCCGAACGAATTGCTAATATGTCCGAACAAATAGCTAATTCGTCGGAACAAATTGCTAATTTGTTCGAACAAATAGCTAATTCGTCCAAACAAATTGCCAATTTGTCCGAACGATTTTCTATTTCGTCCGAACAAATAGCTAATTCGTCTGAACGAATAATATATTTATATATGGCCTTTCTACACTGCTGTAAGTTCACACTTGAATGATTTTGGTCAGAAATTGATTGTCTGATTTATATTCAGGCCGTGTCGATTTTGGCAGTTTCTGGTAATTTCCTTAAAATAATGCCTGACATGAATAAATTTTAACTCTATTAATTAACATTTTTGGTGATGGTCAACATGTTGGACTATCGGACCGTCGGAATATTGAACCGTCGGACTACCGGCCCATCGGACTATCGGAATACTGGGCTTGAACCGACTATTCTATATTTATAACTGTAAATAAAGAATAGAGAGGGTCAATTCGTGACGAGCCCCTGTGCTTCAAACGTCTTCTAAGATTTCGACTGGGACCTCGATGCTCTTGCCTTATTTGACCTCAGGATTTTTGTCAAAAAATTAAGAAGCAAGGGTGCATAGAATCACCGAAATTACCGCTAATCACTGAAATTACCAAAGAAATGACCGAAATTATCAATAAAGGGACCGAAATTACGTCAGTTCATCTATATACCATCTAGTCACACATCAAATCTCATGAAGATTTGTAACAATTTGAAGGAATTGTTTCCATAAAACAGATTATTGTGAAGTGTGAATCTGAGTTACTTCCCTTTACCAAACTCTCGTACACAGCAAGCGAACTATAATTATAAATAGCCAGTAAGTTCTAAATGTAGTGTAGAATATGGCAATATATTATCATTACTATATTACAGTGCATTGCATTCAAACAACCGCACGTGAAAGAAATTGTTTCACGTGTACGAGAGGTATTTAAAGGGAAATAACTTGTATAAAATTTGCACTTCACATTAATCGGTTTAATGGCCACAACTCCTTCAAATCGTTATCAATCGTCATGAAATTTGAAGTGTGACTAGATGGCATATAGCTGAACATATACTGAGGTAATTTCGGTCCCTTTATGGGTCATTTCAGTCATTTCTTTGGTAATTTCGGCGATTGGCGATAATTTCAGTGATTCTATGTACCGAAGAAGCAAAGTATATGCAGGCTAAAATGTATACAATGAGCTCAGTGACAACATGCAGTCTTCGACATTAACCGGTGGCCCGAGGCCAGTAAAATTGGGATCAGGCTTCTAAAAATATTTAACCCAGGAGTCCAGAGGGCCTGTAAATGTTTTATTGTATGTTTTAATATATATTACAAATATAGCGTGAGATTGACTCAGACTTTGTCATGACTTACATGTAGCAATGAAATTTCGCATTGAAAAATGATCAACCATCCTGTCTTTTATGAAGTATAGGGAGGCACAGCACTGGAAGTTAATGTAAATATATATTATGTGCATATATAAAAATTACATGCACATACTATATATTTACGTTAACTTCCAATGTCCGTGTTGGGATTCCCGTGGGGTTTCGGATTAGAATAGGTCTTCAGTACCCCCTTGCTTGTCGTAAGAGGCGACTAATAGGGGCGGTCCTTCGGATGAGACGGCAAAAAGCAAGGTCCCGTGTCACAGCAGGTGTGGCATGATAAAGATCCCTTCCTGCTCGATGGCCATAAGCGCTAAGCATAGGCCTAAATTATGTAGCCCTTCACTGGCAGTGGTGACGTCTCCATATGAGTGAAATATTTTCAACAGGGACATAAAATAATATTCAACCCGTGTAGGGAGGGGGCTCGTCAGTGAAATTCCAAACCTCACAAGTGTATTTCACAATCACAACCATCAGATCCAAATAAATAAAAAAAAAAAACAACCAGTAGTACAAGGAGAAAAAGAGATCGAAAAGTTAAGCCCCATTGGACCGAGGGTGGGCCTTTGCTGAGATTTAATTCAGGAGAAAACAATGTATTGTACGTGGTGTATACAAAACACAGTAGAACATGAGCTTCTGATGTCATCTGTTGAAAAATAGAATAAGATATAATAATGTCAGTTGTTCTTTAACTATGGTCATCTGGATATGTATTTTCCTACAGTAGAACATGCTTGTACCTTGCAAATGACAAGTGGTCGAATTAGAAAAAACATTTTGGGCCATTAAAATATTGTTCGGGCTTGCAAAATTATTATATTGGGAGGCTCAAAGGTCCTGTGCTTCACAAAGTTTTTCGTGAAGACTGAACATGTAATTATTAGGGAAGTTTTGTGTTGATCCAACAGTAAATCGCCCAATAAATTATTAAAGTTGAATTGACCTTAGTACATAGAAAGCAGCATTGATATCAGAACAAATTGAAAAGATATTGGAGTTGGAATACAAATAATTTAATAATGAATGTTTTTGTGGTGGACTATATTTACGGTTATTATATGAAATGAAAAAGTATGGAAACCTATTTTTAGCCATTCTAAATATTACTATACATTCTAACAGTATAATTAATCAAATGCACACAAAATATACATGTATGATCCATTCACATGTCATGTATATTTCTTGCATTATATTTCATCAGATGTGGGATAGCATGTTTTGTTGTGGGCTCCCAGAAATAACATGTAGGAGCCCACATGACTCCTGGAAATTTTAGCTAAGTTTCAACCCTCTGTGAAGTTTGTGATTTTGAGTAAGATAATTATAGACTGTGCGGATTGTGATTTTGAATAAGATATGTCATTTGAGATTGATACACAAGTGTAAAACAGCTCTCAAAGGACATATTTCTATTTCAGTTTGACAGAATTACTTGATTTGATAACTAAGTGCTGTATTTACTTGGAAGTTCCAGCATGAGTGTATGTTGATATTAAGAACTTAAACACTTTGTCTTCTTTTTCAGTTCTGGCCATTCGCCTGGAATAACCGCGGGCCCTTTACATTGAAGTATGCCCTGTACTGCTCCTCTGGTTTTAGTTTACCATACTTCATAGTGTACTACCAAATGGTACTGAAAGGTATGTTATTGAGGGACTCTTCAACATGGTTTCTTGATTCGGAGATAGCCTCAGATAGGCTAAGATAAAATATGTGTGTTTCCTGACCCAACCTACCTTTTTGCTTCTGACCCTAAATATTTTACAGGGATTTATCCAGCTTTTACATCTTATTACCCATTTCATATTTAAGGGGAATTTTTGACAAAGCAGTCATGAGCTTCCTCCAGGGGAGAGGAGGGGGACATTCTCAAATCATAATATCTAGAAATAGGTGCATCAATTGATTGATTACTGATCCTTGTCTATATTGCAAGACTTTGTTAATCATAGAAAAATATTTAGATGTATAAAATGATTTTTGTTAAAATTCCTATACACTTTCATGTAGTTTCTACATTTCAAGGGGAATGTTTACTTGTGGAAGGGGAAATATTCATTTGTTGTCAAAGAGAAAAGGTACCCCTTACCAGTAGTGAATAGAATCTCAATGAGTCCCTGTTTTATCGACAGTAAATGAAATAGAAATCCAGAATTTTTTCTTTTTGCATTTGAATTTCTCTGATTAACATTTTAATTACTTTTGATCTTTAAAATGTGTAAAAAAAAATTGTATGTATATACACCAGTATTGAAAGCATATCAAAAACTAAGATTTCAAATAATTTGTCTAAATAGATTAAAATGTTTTACCTACCCTACCTAATTTTTTGGGGATTGAATAGGAAACACATAATTTGGCCTTATCAAGAAAAGGCAAAAAAAAAAAAAAAGGATTATGATGGAGTCTTCTCAAGAACCACTGGGCCAGAAAGTTCACCATGACTAGTCAAATTAATCTTTTTTTTGAAGATTATCAGGACCATGATTAGCGAAATTAATATGACCCCAAACTTTTTTGACAATGTGCATTATTTTGCTATTTTCTAATGTAAATAATAACTGCTGCCCATGCAAATAAAAACTGCCCCCTCCCACCATTTTTAACAGCTGTAGTGATTGAAAAGACTGTAAGCTTGAAAGTTACGTGTTATAGCAAACTATGAGGATTATTACATGTAGTAAAAAACTCCACACATCCTCATCCCACCTACCCACCCTTAGGAAAATTGGTGGGGGTGGGTCTTGAAAGGCACTCATATAGTTGAGGAATCTAGCACACACACCCTCACAATTTAGAAACTTTTTTGAGGCAGCCACAGAAGACTTTAATCCCATCCCCCACCTCCAGACACACACAAATTAGTATCATGAAGCAGGCTTGGGCAAGACAAACCACAAATATTTGGTTTTGTGTTATGGTTTGTCAATTAAACAATAAAGTGCTCTCTCTGTTGTTTCATTGGGTGATGAAGGTAGCTAGCACTGCAGAAAAAATGCATAACCCATGTAAGTAGGTTATGCAAATTTACCCACGTAAGTAGGTTATGCAAAAATTTTTTTCCAATGATTTCTACCTTCATCAAAGACAGACATTTTATTGTTAATATTTTTATGTATTATTAAAAGATATAAAGTAGAATTAAGATCTAAAATATCATATGGTTGACCCATTTGTTACATTAAATGGAACAGCCAATGCACCCATTGAACTCCATATTTGGTAATAATTTTGCAGACAGGTGGTACTAGAAAACGGAATCATTGTATTTATTGCATGATGAAAGCAATGTCAATTTAAAAAGAAATATGAGAGAAAAGATTCAGTGAATGTAAATATAAATTTTTGAGAAGTCACCTTTGATTATGTTTGGGGTTGCCCACCTCCAACCAACAAATGATATGTACCTGAGTATGCAAGTATCCTGCAGTAGTGCAGATTCAAGTTTGTTTAAATTATGGTCCTAGGGGATAGGATGAGACCATGGACTAATTAGGGGTTAAAATTTTACATGGGAATATGTACATGTATAAAAAATATCTTTAAAAGATCTTCTCAAGAACAGTACCTTGATTATTCATGGAAATAAGGAGAGATAAAAATTCCTTTTAAAAATCTTTTGCTGAATCTATAAGGAGGTCTAATGCCGGTGCACATTGCATAACATGTTCTAATCATTAAATCATGTTCTAATCATTAAATCATGTTTTTTCCTGTGAAATGTTTTACCTTTAATTTGTGGCTTTCGTTTGTAGATTAAAGAGAAAGAGTTAATTCGATGAGTGGAAAGTCCAGAAGATAAAGATGTGACAAAAAGAACTTGGTTTTTGTTGTGACTAGGAGTTATGGTTATATGTCTAATTCAAATTAAAATAAATCTATGATCACAAACATGTATGGCTTTTATGTTAACTTAGAGTAATCACCAAATTAACATGGTTAGAAAATAAAATTGACATTATTGATGGTGAAATGTGCATGTCTGCATTCCTCATGTGAAAAAAAAAAACCAACAAAAATTGGCACTGTTCAGATTAGTGTTTTATACAGTGGACCAGATAAAGATAAGGTTTAGATAGAGAGATTAGTGTTTTATACAGTGGACCAGATAAAGATAAGGTTTAGATAGAGAGATTAGTGTTTTATACAGTGGACCAGATAAAGATAAGGTTTAGATAGAGAGATTAGTGTTTTATACACTGGACCAGATAAAGATAAGGTTTAGATAGAGAGATTAGTGTTTTATACACTGGACCAGATAAAGATAAGGTTTAGATAGAGAGATTAGTGTTTTATACAGTGGACCAGATAAAGATAAGGTTTAGATAGAGAGATTAGTGTTTTATACACTGGACCAGATAAGATAAGGTTTAGATAGAGAGATTAGTGTTTTATACACTGGACCAGATAAAGATAAGGTTTAGATAGAGAGATTAGTGTTTTATACAGTGGACCAGATAAAGATGAGGTTTTGATAGCGTGAGATATTAGTGTTTGATACTCTGGACCAAATGAAGAAAAGGTTTGGATAGTAAGAGAGATCAGTGTTTTATACACTGGACCAGATAAAGATAAGGGTTAGATAGTGAGAGAGATTAGTGTTTTATACACTGGACCAGATAAAGATAAGGTTTAAATAGAGAGAGATTAGTGTTTTATACACTGGACGAGATAAAGATAAGTAGTAGTTACCCCATATGATATTGTTGGTTATGTGCAGATACCCGATGGGTGTGGCCATAATGACACGAGGGAGCGTAGCTCCCGAGTGTCATTATGACCACGCCCATAGGGTATCTGCACATAATCAACAATATTATATGGGGTAAGTGACTTGTACCATAGTTTACTATTATTCGTTATATTTTATTATAGCTTTCGGAAGCGCGGTCCCCTGTTTACAATATGATGTCAATTGTTATGTATTTTAATTACACTTTGTACACCATATATTTCTATCATAATGACTTTCTATCACCGAAAAATGTATGTTCATTAATTGTTTTTAAAAAGCCGTTTTTAAAGTGCATATAAATGTTTGGACTGTTGGTTTTGATATTTTTATTTAACATTTACGCATTCTACGACTTTTAGTACCGGCATTGGCTTTAAGAATTGAAATTTAAAAATTCAAATAAAATTCTTAGAATTTTAACTTCATGCATTTTTCTGTTTAAAAATTTAGCAATATATTCAACTGATGATGGTAGTTACTCTTTTGAAAATCCTATTTGATATCCTTCATTCTAATACATATTTTGACTAAATTGGCTGGAAAAAACTTTTACATGTATATACAATAGATTTTTAAAAAAATGGTGAAACATAAGAGAGAAAAAAATTAAGAATTGTAAGATGCGAAACCATAAAAGAAACACAAGTCTGATTCACTCTGTCCGCTAAACAAGTTTATCTCTCAAACGCATTCTTATCACGTGACTGGGTCTTTTTTAAAACTCTTTATAAATGCTACCCGTATTTCTACGTACACGTGTTTCTCGACTTGAGGAGAATGTGGAAATAGAAAGTCTTTGGGACGAGACCATTGACGATATTATCTTGTATCAAGGTTTAAGTGAGATTCAGTGCGAATATCTATAATGTATTTGGAGAACTTAGTCCGAGTCAGTTATCCGTGTTTGATATGTGCAATTTTGATCTGGAGGAACGTCATACAATGGACAGTGATGTTGTTGGGTTTTTTTTCTTTTGAGAATGTGGGCGGGGTTTGAAGAAAAGTGTGAGTTATGTACAGATAACCCACACTTTTAACAAAAGAAAGCACGCCAAACTATGGTACAAGGGTTAGATAGTGTGAGAGATTAGTGTTTTATACAGTGGATCAGATAAAGATAAGCTTTAGATAAAGAGAGACCAGTGTTTTATACACTGGACGAGATAAAGATAAGGGTTAGATAGTGTGAGAGATCAGTGTTTTATACAGTGGATCAGATAAAGATAAGGGTTAGATAGAGAGACCAGTGTTTTATACACTGGACAAGATAAAGATAAGGTTTAGATAGAGACCAGTGATTTAATCACTGGACCAGATAAAGATAAACTTTAGATAGTGAGAGAGATTAGTGTTTTATACACTCCACCAGATAAAGATAAGGTTTAAAGAAAGAGAGATTAATGTTTTATACAGTGGACTAGATAAAGATACGGTTTAGATAGAGAGAGATTTGTGTTTTATACAGTGGACCAGATAAAGATAATGTTTAGATAGAGAGAGATTAGTGTTTTATACACTGGACCAGTTAAAGATAAGGTTTAGATAGTGAGAGAGATTAGTGTTTTATACAGTGGACTAGATAAAGATAAGGTTTAGATGGAGAGAGAGATTAGTGTTTTATACAGTGGACCATATAAAGATAAGGGTTAGATAGTGAGAGAGATTAGTGTTTTATACAGTGGACCAGATAAAGATAAGGGTTAGATAGAGAGAAATTAGTGTTTTATACACTGTACCAGTTAAAGATAAGGTTTGGATAGAGATAGAGACCAGTGATTTAATAACTGGACCAGATAAAGATAAGGTTTAGATAGAGAGAGAGATTAGTGTTTTATACACTGGACCAGATAAAGATAAGGGTTAGATAGTGAGAGAGATTAGTGTTTTATACAGTGGACCAGATAAAGATAAGGTTTAGATAGTGAGAGAGATTAGTGTTTTATACACTGGACCAGATAAAGATAAGGTTTAGATACAGAGAGAGAGACTAGTGTTTTATACAGTGGATCAGATAAAGATAAGGTTTAGATAGAGAGAGAGATCAGTGTTTTGTTCACTGGACCAGATAAAGATAAGGTTTAGATAGTGAGAGGGATTAGTGTTTTATACACTGGACCAGATAAAGATAAGGTTTAGATAGTGAGAGAGATTAGTGTTTTATACAGTGGACCAAATAAAGATAAAGTTTAGATACAGTGAGAGAGATTAGTGTTTTATACTCCAGACCAGTTAAAGATAAGATTTAGATACAGAGAGAGATATTAATGTTCTATACAGATAAAGATAAGGTTTAGAGAGAGAGAGAGAGAGAGAGAGAGAGAGAGAGAGAGAGAGAGAGAAAAGAGAGATCGGTCTTTTATACACTGGACCAGATAAACTTTAGATAGTGTGAGAGATTAGTGTTTTATACACTGGACAAGATAAAGATAAGGTTGAGAGAGAGAGAGAGAGAGAGAGAGAGAGAGAGAGAGAGAGAGAGCAGTCTTTTATACACTGGACCAGATAAAGATAAACTTTAGATAGTGAGAGAGATTAGTGTTTTATACACTCCACCAGATAAAGATAAGGTTTACAGAGAGAGAGAGATTAGTGTTTTATACAGTGGACTAGATAAAGATAAGGTTTAGATAGTGAGAGAGATTAGTGTTTTATACAGTGGACCAGATAAAGATAAGGTTTAGATAGTGAGAGAGATCAGTGTTTTATACACTGGACCAGTTAAAGATAAGGCTGAGAGAGAGAGAGAGAGAGAGAGAGAGAGAGAGAGAGAGAGAGAGAGAGAGATTAGTGTTTTATACACTGGACCAAATAAAGATTAGGTTTGGGTTAGTGAATCTTGTTGAATCGGTGTGTAAATGTAGGATCTCACATGGTTTGTGGTTTGATATGATTATTATTCAACGAGTTGTATGTTTTATATTCCCAAGCCTTGGCGAAGGGACTTAACAGACATGCACCAGAGAGGATTGTTTTTATCATATGTCAATACCCCTTCCCGACTTTCCATAAACACATTTTATACCTGTCTAAGGCAGGACATGGTATGGAGATTGTGTCTGTCTGGTTCATAACTTGAATACTTTGAGAACTAGAATCATTAATCTTTGATATATTTTGGGTAGGGGTTGCATTTTAAATTAAGGTTGCGTGGTCTTTGATGAAGACGATGTAGCAAAACCCTGTTCAACTCGTAAAGTTCTGAATAATTATTTGGTTTAGAATCAAACTTGATTGGTTGATGCATCTTGTGTGGAAGGTGTGTCTCACCCTAAATCAAGGTCACTGTGACCTGTACTTAAGATAAAAGGCGACGATAACGAACAGTGATCAATCTATAACCTATAAGCAATACAAAATAGATAGTCGGGCAAACACGGAACCTTGGACACACCAGAGGTGGGATCAGGTGCCTGGGAGGAGTAAGCATCCCCTGTCTACCGGTCACACCCGCCGTGAGCCGTATATCTTGATCAGGTAAACGGAGTTATCCATAGTCAAAATCAGTGTGCCAGGAACAGCCTAACAATCGGTATGAAACACGTCAGACAGCATTTGACCCAATGATAGGTTGTATTGACGAACTAGATCGTTATAACAACCATAGAATTTGCGAAATGCTGACTTCAATCGAGACTGTTGAAATCCCTGTACCATCAACTTATTTGTCAGTAGCTTGCCTCGATTTAAAACTGACTATACACAGAACAAGTTCTTGGGCATCGAATCAGTTGAGAGATATAAACACTATAAACAGGTGATAATGGAATATTGCTACATAAATATGGAAAGTTGACGATGCAGTGTCAGTTTGTCATTAATGTCTACCTTCAATAAAATATCTAAGTATGAAGCAGAAGTGGACGACTCTGTGGAGTCTTTTATTTCGAGGTCACTGGAATATATCGAATCGACATGAAAGTTATTATTGTTAATAGCCAAAACGTCGTCGATATATCTAAATGTCGAATTGAAGGCGACAGCAAGATATTTTCTCTTCTCACGTAGAAGATTTTGAATAAATTCTGCTTCATATTAATATAGAAACCGGTCAGCTATTAAAGGAGCACAATTCGTCCCCATGGGACTACATGGTGCTCTAAAACATGATTTCATTTCTTTTTGATGTCCTATATCTTGAGATGGTAAGCAGCTTTCTCAAAGGCGCCACATAACATATCATCTTAAAAAATCCTCGTTTTTCAAATGTTTAATGAAATCTATTTCAGGAACAAAAAGACGTTAGATGAAGGAAAGAAATTCCATCCGGGTGATTCTACCAATTGTACCAAAGACGCAGCACTAAGAGTCCAAGACGATGGAAATGTGAACAATTTGTATCAAGAACTGAAAGAACTGAGTCAACCTTCAATCTATGACTCCCTTCATTAGAAGGACATAATATATGTCCGTTTTCACTTAGCCGTAGGTTTCAATTCATTGACATATTTGGAAATATGTTATATGTTGTACGACATCCTCTATTTTTATAACAAGACGCATGGATTGTGCTCAATATATCCAGTGTGTTTTCCTCTTACAAATACAGATATGAATGTGGGGATAGCATTAAATTAATCAGGTTTCGGGAAGTATAAGATTTCTGTCAAAATGTTTTACACCAGGATAAAATAAAGTGCACCGCCACGGCACATGATACGCCCGTCACATATTGTTAACAGTATAGATTGTACCCATTAAAACATTTTTTATATCAACTTAATTAAATGTCACAGTGACCTTAAAGTAGGATGCGACACACCTTCTACCTAAGATGCATTAGTTGACCAATTTTGGTCACCAAAGACCACGAAGATATTGTCAATGAGAAACTCTAGCATATTTTTTATTTTTTATTTCAATTTCAAAATACCTGTGCGTGGAATCAGAGTGGTGTTTAACAAAGTAAGTTTTTGGATGACTGATCACTAGATATGAATATTTCCTTTTTCCATTTTTGTTGAAGAAGCAACTGTTTATGATGTCAAATTGTCTAGTCTTTAATTTATCGTGAGGAATGGTCGTGTATAGTGTTAAAAGGTCATAGGTTTTGATGTTATTGATTCGGGAAAAGTTTTGCTATTTCAAGTTTACTAAAAGTTCTTTAGAATCTTTTAGAATCCACATTTGATTAACACCACTTCTGGCAAATGTAGTCGCACAGTACGTTTGAAGTTTCACCTTCACAGCTGTTGATATTTTCGTGAGGAGCAAAGATAGGGGCTTGGTAGAGCACTTACTGGATCGAGCAATGTATCTTTGTAAGGGTTTTTATGTAGTTTAGGAATCCAGTATAGGTACGGTAACTCATATGCATTCGACCCATGGACTGGGATAATAAATATGTCTAAAACTGAAGCATGGTTTTGAAGAATTTCATTTTTTGAAAGGGCAGTTGGAGTATAAGTACGATTAATTTATGCCAAGTTCGTTTAAAATACAGTTGTAATAATGAGCCTTACAAACAAAGACAATGTTGTTACTAGCTTTGTCAGCTGGGACCAAAACATATTTCTCATGTAACCTATGTAATTCTTTTATCACTTCTGGTTTACTAAACACAGAATGATAGATGGTGTGGCATGATCATTCTTAGGGATTATATAGATTTGAATCCTAGAATCAACAAACTTTGTCAATTTGCGCACATGTAGAGAAGTGTTAATTGCAGCTAAAATTCAAATCAGATGTTTTAAGGCAAGCAATCCCTACATGTGTAAACGAGTAATGCGGAAGACCTATGCAATAACTGCTACGCAATTTTTTTTACATAATGGGCTACATAACAAAATAATTTGTTTCTAGAATTAATGATGTAAATAAATACAGTACTGTTCTACAAAATTAGCAAATATTTAACAATCACATTACACAACAGATCGAAAATACTGATCTATACCATGGTGTTTCCCGGGGACCAGTTGAGCATAAAAAGATAATTTTGATTGAAACCTAATTATGTCTGTCCAATTAAGATTCCATTTGTCCCTTGAGAGAAATGATCTAAGTCATTCACAGGGTATCAGGAGAACTCGTACCCGGGAGAACTCGTACCAAAATTTGGGTTCTCCAAGAGAAGTCGTACCCATCAATATCAGGGTACGAGTTCTCCTGGAAAAAAGCCTCTGTCATTTCATCAAATAGAAATGTGGGTACGAGTCTCCTAAAGAAAAACTTGTCAATATTGTATTATAAAATTCTGCGTACGAGTTCTCCTGGAGAAAAACTTTGTCATTTCTGTCATAAAAATCTGGGTACGAGTTCTCCTGGGGAAAAAATGTTATGAAAATCTAGGTACGAGTTCTTCCGGAGAAAAAAAAAACTTCATCATTTTATTAAATGGATTCTCATGGAGAAAAACAGTCTTTGTTATATAAATCTCCTGGAGAAAAAGTTTGTCATTATATAGTAATCAAAATTTTGATACGAGTTTATCTCATTAAGAATTGTACCATTTTAGGTATTGGAATCTGGGTACAATTTCTCCTTGAAAAAATCGAGGATTTCATACATTATACATAATTGACTATGAACATGCCTTTCCATTGAAAACAAAAAGTAAATACAATGATCATACCTGTTTGTTGTTTTTTTTTTATTTGAATTGCCGATTGGCTTGAGACGATAATTAGTATAATTATTGCAATTAAACACCAATTTTAAACCTGCGACATTGTATTTTTATAGCGTACCTCTATTCTTCGGCACATGGAGAACTCGTACCCAGATTTTTATGACAGAAATGATAAAGTTTTTTTTTCTGTAGGAGAACTCGTACCCAGATTTTTATAATACAATTGTTTTTCTTTAGGAGAACTCGTACCCACATTTCTATTTGATAAAATAACAAAGTTTTTCTCCAGGAGACCTCGTACCCAGATATTGATGGGTACGACTTCTCTTGGAGAACTCGTACCCAAATTTCCGGGTACAAGTTCTCCTGGGTACGAGTTCACGAGTTATCCTGGGTTCTCCAGAAGTCATTCACAGGGGCTAATCCCGTTTTGGGTCCGAACTCTGTGATGAAGCCATGGTGTTTCAAAGAGTTCAGCTGGACATGCAAATATCCCTTTGATAAAAGGCAAATTGCATCTGTCTGTAGAACCCAAAATTGTTAGTAATTTGAAAGAAATATAAATACATGTAATGAAATGAAACTAGTTTTGAAATGTAGCAATTTGAACAATTATAAGTCTTTTAAGTGAATTGAAACGGAGTGGCGGATCCGGATTGTCGTGAAGCTGTTGAATAATTTGAAAGAATTGTCGAAATATATCCAAGTTGTCCGTAAAACACATAACTAGGCCAGTTATTTACAGGATTTGGTTAGCAAGTCTGTTGTTATTTTTTAAAACTAAATGTTAGCGAGCACTGATTTGTTAATCTTTTGTCCGTAAGAATCCCCCTTGCAGCTGTCATTCTTGTACACAATAGACCCTAATCGATCTTTAAAACGGTATTCTTGAAAATTTCGCGGCGTCGGAAAACACAGTAATAATTAAAATATATGTAATTGTAACCGTTCATGGACATAAATTTCACAAGATGGTTGTAGGGTAGTGAGTTCATTTATTCATCAATCACGGAATAAAACATAGACGAGATGAGATGACATGAGACGTGATGACCCTAAAACAATGACAACATATAAATATACAAACAACACATAGACAATACTAAGACATCATATAAACATACAAACAACACATAGACAATTCTAAGACATCATATAAACATACAAACAACATATAGACAATACTAAGACAACATATAAACATACAAACAACACATAGACAATACTAAACAACATATAAACATACAAACAACACATAGACAATACTAAGACATCATATAAACATACAAACAACACAAAAACAATACTAAGACAACATATAAACATACAAACAACACATAGACAATACTAAGACATCATATAAACATGCAAACAACACATATACAATACTAAGACAACAAATAAACATACAAACAACACATAAACAATACTAAGACAACATATAAACATACAAACAACACATAGACAATACTAAGCAACATATAAACATACAAACAACACAAAAACAATACTAAGACAACATATAAACATACAAACAACACATAAACAATACTAAGACAACATATAAACATACAGACAACACAAAAACAATACTAAGACATCATATAAACATACATACAATACATAGACAATACTAAGACATCATATAAACATATAAACAACACATAGACAATACTAAGACATCATATAAACATACAAACAACACATAGACAATACTAAGACAACATATAAACATACAAACAACACATAAACAATACTAAAACAACATATAAACATACAAACAACACATAAATAATACTAAGACAACAAATAAACATACAGACAACACATAAACAATACTAAAACAACATATAAACATACAAACAACACATAAACAATACTAAGACAACATATAAACATACATACAACACAAAAACAATACTAAGACAACATATAAACATACAGACAACACATAAACAATACTAAGACAACATATAAACATACAGACAACACATAAACAATACTAAGCCATCATATAAACATACAACACATAGACAATACTAAGACAACACATAAACATACAACACACAGACAATACTAAGACAACATATAAACATACAGACAACACATAAACAATACTAAGACATCATATTTCAACAATAACAAATACACAGAACATTCAATTAATAGAAATTAATGCTTAGGCCATTAATTTATAATTTACAATATTTATGTGATTAAAATATAGTCATTAGATTAGGTAAATCATATGTACATTACATACCGGTTTATGGAACCGAGTTAGCCCCTATACAGTGTTGGCTCAAAACTGGGCTTTATATATTGACCTATTAAAATATCAATTATAACAATATTCACAAACCCTTCTTATTTAAGGATGCATGAATTAAAACAAAAACTTGCAATAGCTGAATAGATATTCATAACATTTAGCAGCTTCCATTCTCCTCTTTCATACAAGTTTGGCAATTTATCTAAAATATAACTTTTCTCATTCATTAATTACTTATAGAATCAAATGAGTAATTTTATAGATTTTAAATAGCTTATTTTACTTACAGGTAAAGGTGTTGTATAGAACAATCCAAGTAATTTTAGATTTATGAAATGTAGTAGTCACACCTATGTAAGACAAACTATTCTTCTACCGGTCTAACAACTCACTAACTACTCACTTTGAGAAAATACCTGAAAGCATCCTGAAATTCCCGCCAGGGTCTACCATTGGCCAAAATACAAATAACCAGTCAATAGAAATTTAAACCCAATACATTACCTATAAAAATGTACATACTCTCACCTAGGCTATTCAATACCTGGGACCTGGACTTAACCATTATAAGAAATAGGGGTGTTTAGGTTTATTTAAACACACACACACACAAAACACTAAAGATAGTAACGCTGCGCATGAATGAATGCAAGCACGAATGAATGAGTGAGAATCTGAATTAAATCAAAGTATAATGTAAAATAATAAAACAAAAAGTCCAACTATCACATAATGGATGCTATCCACTGGATAAAGGAGTGAACATGTTATGAAATAGACCGTCATTCTTTGCTTCTTATTTCCTCCCAAACGAGATAATGAACATGATGCATTTATGTACATATGTAATTACAAATGATGGAAGTTTGCTAGTATTGCAGTGGGTGAACAATGAGAAAAACTATGTAAATGAGATTACCAAAGCAGGAAAGAAAACGATACTAGTTGTATACACAAAAGATTGAGTACATGCAGTTAGACCGAGAGAACAGTCACTGGACATGTGTATAGAACCGACGCGCCTCGCACCTGTTTGAAAATAAGTAGCATCCATAAAGGTGTAAATGTTGGGCCAAAAGAAGTATCAAGTACCACTCGGATTCCCCAAGTACACAGAATTCAACACAGTGACTATAGTAATGGTGATGTCCCACCACTGTTCTCGTATAATGGCGGTAATTAAGCACAAATAGAAATCGGGAGCTGCATGCTTTGTCTTTCTGGTGTTCTATCGGGGAAGAATCCATTGTCAAGCCACATACTTATAATATAATTGATGGGATTGTATGTTTGTAAGGTTTTGATAATGTCTGGAATGAAATCACGTACATTGTATACCTGGGAAAGGATAGAATATTAATCCCATGAGGAAAATTTTCTTTAGTAGGGCGTTTGAAATGTTTTCGCTCAACATGGTAGTGTAACATGAAGGGAAAATGCAACGGAGCAGACCGGGATTCGAACCCGGGTCCCCTGAACCTCTAGTCAGGTGCTCTACCAACTGAGCTTTCTGGCCACTGGCGATCGAACTCGGCTGACTGCTACACTAGAAACAATAAATTTCTTGTGTCTATTTCTATGCTGATGGATAATACATGAAAACGTGACTCGCATATATCGGAAATTCGAATTTACACACACATTGCTGAAAAGGTTTTGGCAATCACAACGAGACACTGTTCCAGAGTTCACAAAGTACAGTAGGCATAACGAATGTTTTATATAAAATGTGACATATTTAATGTTTTAAGGAACTGGGATTTTTTTGTCAGATAGTGAAAAAAAAAAAAATAGAATAAAGGATAGATAAATAAAAAAAAAGAGAAAATTTTTTTCGGCCTTTATCACATGCTCTTTCTATCCTATCAAAATTTTTGAATTCCTGATAACTAGCCTTTTTAAAAAAATATTTCCCACGAAATGCTGGTTTGTCCAAGGTGTCAATGAGAGTTATCATCTACGGTATTTCACCTCCCAAGGAATCTCAATATGCACGATAATTCCGACGCATTAAAAGGAAAATCGCCACTTATTCTAGCAAGGCTTGAAGGCAAGTGAGGTTAATCCAATACCAGAGAGAAGTATAATCATGTTGACATAACACCTCCCTGTCGTACACCTTGGTCGACTGAGAAGCACCTGAATTGAGTATGACTTACAATGATGGAACTACACTTTTTGATGACAATTGTAGATGATCTATGACCAGGTTTTGCCTTTTATTCCAAGATTAGGTAATTTTAACAAGGGTTAAATGCCTTAATAGTACCAGAAAACTAACATAGATATTGTTGCCCTAATCTATATTATGGAAAATATTTCTTGGAGATTGAATGATGCAGTTAAATAATTTTTTATTATTTTTGAAAACCTTGTTGTTGGGCATTTAGATATTGCTTAGACACTAAAGGTGAATCTGAAATACGAGAGAGAAATAGTTTCTCAAATAGTTCTGTGTATAGTAAGTTTTTAAATCGAGGTAAGCTACTGACAAACAAGTTGATGGTACAGGGGTTTCAACAGTCTCGATTGAAGTCAGCATTTCGCAAATTCTATGGTCGTTATAACGATCTAGTTCGTCAATACAACCTATCATTGGGTAAAATGTTGTCTGAGATGTTTCATACCGATTGTTAAGCCATTCTTGACACACTGATTTTGACTGCGGATAAATCCGTTTACCTGAACAAGATATAGGGCTCACGGCGGGTTTAACCGGTCAACAGGGGATGCTTATTCCTCCTAGGCACCTGATCCCACCTCTGGTGTGTCCAGGGGTCCGTCTTTGCCCAACTATCTATTTTGTATTGCTTATAGGAGTTATGAGATTGATCACTGTTCGTCATCTTCACCTTTCATATCTCGAAAAAGCATGACCAAAGGGGTTTCGACAGGTCTTTCAATTTGTCGCCAATTCAATTCAATTTATTTCGCTCAAACCATGTTAAACGGTACATGAGGTACAATAAATATAATGCAATGTGCATGCAAGAAAAATCATCAGAGATTCATATATGGAATAATACAGCTTTCTTAGTTACCAGAGGGAAACATGAAATACAATGTATGTAAAAATAAACATAATAGTAATGCGTTTAAGGGGTAGCAGAAGAACAATTACGAAGAACAACAAACAATCTTAAAAATATGAGAAATAAAAACACAGAGATTTCTTAATATTTTCATATACGCCCTTGTATAGCGTAAAATAATTACTACATTAAACCCGTTTACATTCATTAGAAATAGTACGAGACCTTAAAAACGGATGTCCCGTGTCACAACAGGTGTGGCACATAAAGACGCCTCCCTGCTCAAAGGCCGTAAGCGCCGAGCATAGGCCTTAATTCTGCAGCCCTTCACCGGCAATGGAGACGTCACCACGTCTCCATACGAGTTAAAAATTATCTTGTACAATCGATTAATATAACTGATGTGAGTACCTTCAATTCTATTTGACCACCCGATAAGTCACCAACATCAAGTTCGCATTCCATGATAATGTTACTAATATTATTTTCTACTTCCTTTTTAAAATCAAAGTGGTCTTCCTCTAAAGAGCTATACATTGTTACAAAATAAGATTTAAAGGGTCATGGACACCATTTTATTGTTATATGGCGGAATTCAAAGGTGGACAATGGACAAAAAATTGCAGAGAAAGTTTTTGTTTGATTGTCCGAGTTTGTTACTGCAATCTTCTATGTGGCTAAATGCACATTATTGTGAATATGCTTGACAATGCTTTCGTTGTTATCGAATATGACAGAGAGCTAGCGTTCACTTTGCTGGCACGGGGGCAGATCTAGAGGAGTTGGAGGTTTGCAACCTTCGTTTGACTAAACATTTAAAGATTTTGTTTTGCCATTTTCGATTCTTCATCTGATCTTGCCTCCTCCCTTTTTTGTGGTAAAAACAGGTGGTTGTACTCCCTCCTCCTTTGAAAATTTCTAGATTTGTCTTCAGTGTGAAAATTGTGTCTGAAACCTTTGGATTTTCAGGTTTCGTCATCAGCATTCTATAAAATGACACTCGAAAACATTCAAGGCAAATAACAAATCCACGTGATCACGGTCTGGGTATTCATCTTGCACGGCAACTAATGCTAATATATTTCACAGACTGACGCAAAAATCAACGCTCCAATTTCCTAAAGACAGCAGAAAGTCTCTTGATAATTCAAGCAAAACATATCACATATTGGACAAGTCATTTACATTATAAAAAGTATATTATCAAAAGAAAAAAACCTGAAGAATACTAAATAGAGTTGTAGATTTTAAAGGGGCGGATATCTAGGTATTTTTCAAAGGGGGTTCTACCATTAATTTGGTTTTCAAAGGGTTCCACTCTCAAAATGAGCTATTTTCCCTCTTTTTAAAGCAAAATTTACTCACAAAAAAGGGAGAGGGGTTCCAAA